>NC_133136.1:109762435-109879453 GCF_048418815.1 Hemitrygon akajei | reverse complement strand
AACTGCTGCAATTCCAAAGAAGCCCTGGTCCTGGTCTACCTGTGCCTCTGAGCTGAAGAAAAATCAGATGAAATCATTTTAAATTTAATTTTAAACCATTTTTAAGCTTGGATGATGCAGCTGTGAGTAGCAAGCATTATTTCATGGCAGCGAGTCATCGTTTGCTTCTCTTGGCCTGGAATGGTCTCTAGCCAAGGAAGCTTGATCTTGACCTGAACAAGAAACAATCAGCAAGGCTCTTTTTGAGCTTCCAGTAAATCACAGAGCTCAGCAAGATTAAAGGACACAGTCTGAATTTTGTTCTTTAAATAGCACGATTTCAGAGGAAGACAGGATTTTTAAGAGCTGGTTGTTCCTAAGTAAACGGGATTGCCATTGCTTAGAATAGTGAGCTGGAAAATTGCAGAAAAGTGTGGTAATTGAACTATCACTGGAATCAATGTACAAACACAAACTAAATTATGTCAAAAGATTGGGGGGGGGGTGAATTTCTGATAGGGCTTAGGCAAATAGCGAATCCTCTCCACCACATTAAGTCAATTTTCAAAAACACAGCAACTTCTTTTTAAAAGAGTTATCCAGAGGAATTTCTAGGTTAGATTAGGTACTCACTTCCTGTTCTTCACAGGGATCCAGCTAGTTTGCAATTCCTGGCTGTCATGACAGTAAAATTGTGCCAAGTGTGAGATTAGGTGAATAGAGGGAACAGGAGACTTCACATGTTTACAGCAACCACAACTTGAATAGCAGAAAATCTGTGGATTTTTAGAGCATGAAAAGGAGGAAGGATATGAGGATGCTCTTATCTTCTAGAGTTTCAGAACTATCAATGGCAAAGACCTCATTAACAATAAGAGCTGGCTATCATTTAAGGAGTGTAGCTTGCCTATTTCATTCCAGTTAGATGTTTCTCATGTGATTATAGACTAACATTCTCCATAAAATAAAATTCTATTAATAAAATGCCATGTATGGATGATGGACTACTATGGTTGAATAGCTGGCAGTATGTTCTGGCTGCGAACTATCATATGCAGCTTTCACAAGAAAATCTGCAGATGCTGTAAATCCTAGCAACACACAGAAAATGCTGGAGGGTCTCAGCAGGCAAGGCAGCACCTATGGAAAAAAATTAACAGTCGATGCTTCGGGCTGAGACCCCTTCATCAGGACTGGAAAAAAAAGATGAAAAGTCCGAGCAAGAAGGTGGGGAGACAGGATGAAGAAGTACAAGGTGGTAGGTGATAGGTGAAACTAAGAGAGGGGGAAGTGTGAGGTAAAGAGCTGGGAAGTTGATTGGTTAAAGAGATAAGGGGCTGGAGAAGGGGGAATCTGACAGGAGGGGGCAGAAGTCAATGTTCATGCAGTCAGGCTGGAAGCTACCCAGGCAGAATATCAGGTGTTGCTCCTCCAACCTGAGTGTAGCAGAATGGGAATGGAAAGTAGAATTGAAATGGGTGGCCACCAGGAAATCCTGCTTTTTCTGGCTGACGGAGCGTAGGTACTGTGCGAAACGGTCTCCCATATGAAGTTTCCTGAAAATTTACTTCTCCGGCAGCAAAGTTATCTCACCAGCAATCAAAAGGCAAGCAGCCAGCGTTCACCTTCTGCATTCACCTTGATATTTCAATCTCCCTCTTCACTTTAATCGTAAAACAATAGAAGCTTTAATCAGTGAAATGGAGTCGACCATCGACTCGTGCCCCGCACGCTGCCTCTGCCTCCTGGAATCCTCTTGGAGACTGAAGAGTGCTGATATACCCAAAATGCAGATGACAGGCTCCGACAGTTCCAGCAATCACACTCAAGATGAAAAACAAATGTAAAAGACATAAATGAAGTGAAATATTTGATTTCACTATCTATTCAAATGACATTGACTGAAGGAGGGTTGTATGCATGGTTCAAATAAATTTTTATTTCCCCCAAAGTGAGGGAAAGAGGAAATATGAATCATACTTGTTGAATGACAATTGGGTGAATTCAAACTGAGCTGGTCATTAGCTAGAACAGGACAACACATACGTCACTGTCTAAGTCATTGACTGTGAAACAAGGCAGAATGCTGGTGTGTAGAAAGGGCAGCTGCAGGCTCCTCTGATCACTCACAATGAAAGCCACCATCTAAGAAGGATTGGACATACCTATTTCCTCCCAAGTCTATAACCTGAAAAAATAATGTCACCATTTTAATACATTTTAATTTAAAGATGGCCAAGTGCATCTGATTATAAAATGCAAAATGAAAGGAATTTAATTGGCATTCTAAATTATGAAAGCCAAGTGCCAATTTCAGTATATTGCATACCAGGAAGTACAAAGGTAGTTTCTGATCAGGTTCATTGTATTTTTAGGTGGTAGTCAGTATCCAGTGGTTCAGTGCACTCTATTTCCCTGGTGATGGCACCCACCTGAAGTTAACATTTGTAAGAATGCACAGAGCATCGTGACTATATGTAAAGTACAGAGGGACACTAATTTACCATTAAATTGTCTATGGAAAACTTAATGCCATTTACCAGATAATTTGTTTGACTGAACTTGATTATGTGGTAATAAAACAATCTGGCATAGAGTTTTAATTGTCACTTTTTCACAGTTTCATCCCTGTGTTTCACTGTAGCTCTATGATTTCTTTTCCACCATACTTCCAACTCCATTTGCAAGATCATTGAATCGTATTCTGTATTAAAATGAGCTGACTATGGAATGGACTTTATGGGCTGAATGGCCTAACTCTGCTCCAATAATTGATGACAGAATATTGTCCACTCGCCTCGCAAGCATTGCCACAGCAACTCTCAAAAAGCTTGTCACTATCCAGGATAGCAGATTCTAAACATTGACTTGGTGCATAGAACCCTCATCTGGGCTACATTGATAGCACCTTCAAAACCTACATCCTCTACCACTAAGAAAGGGACTTACTACAGGTAAATGAAAACACCGCCACCTGCAGATTCCTCTTCCTGATGCACATCACCTTGATTTGGTAATATATTGTTTGCCTCCTGTCATCAGCCGGAATTGAGCCCAGAATTTTTCTCCCCAACAGCACGATGGAAGGACTGTGGCAATTCAAGAAGGCAGCTCTCCATTACATTAGGGATTTGTAATAAATGGGGTTCTTCGAAAACTCTAAAGACACTGAATAAAAGACCTTACTCTTTCTGGTCGTGCGTTCACATTTTGCTCAACAGTAAAATCAGCACATTTAATTATGCCAGACATGGGCAGTTATTTAAGTGATTGCACTTACTTAAGCATGATTTATATTTTCGCATAATTTGTTATATTTGCAAGATAATTTTGAATCTGTGTGCAAGTAACAAATGGATGAATGTTAAGTGGTAAAATGTTTATAAATCTCCCTATTTTTATTGAAGCCACACACCCTGGGGTCACTTTCTTAGAAACCTCATGAACCTCACACCTGCTGACCATGGTTTGACTTAATGCATGTCTCTGCCAAAGGCTGCATTGTGATTGCATTGCTCACCAAGTTATATTAATTTCCCAGGCTTTGCTGATAATATTGATGTTGCTGGTTATAGTCTGTAGTTATTCCTTCTCTGATTACATCCTTTTCTTTGTTAATATAGTCACATTCAGTTGCGGTGATCTCTTGCTATTTCTCTGTTTCATTTTTTGCTCTGGTTACTTTCGTCTCTTTGTTCAACTTCTGGTTATTTTGATATCTCTAGCTACATAATTTCCCCAATTGCTCGTCCAGGTACACATTTCATGCAGGTGACATTCTAGTCTCTCGAGTTAAATTCTTCTTTTTATTTTGATTACCTATGTTTTCTGTGGTTAACTTCGGCAATCTGAGGGGAAAAGGAAGAGCGAGATATCAAAGGTTCGTGAATACGAGATTTGGCAGATCCTGGAAATCAACAACAACACACACAAAATGCTGGAGGAACTCAGCAGGTCGGGCAGCATCTATGGAAATGAATAAACAGTCACTGTTTCCGCCCGAGAGTCTTCATCGGGCCTGGAAAGGAAGGGGAATGATGGCATAATAAGAAGGTGGGGGAAGAGGAAGGAGTACAAGCTGGAAGGTGACAGGTGAAGCTAGGTGTGTGGGGCAGGGGTGATGAAGTAAGAAGCTGGGAGGTGATAGGTGAAAAAGGTAAAAGGCTGGAGAAAAAGGAATCTGATAGGAGAGGAGAGTGGACCATGGGAGAAAGAAAAGGAGGAGGAGCACCAGGGAGGATGATAGGGAAATGAGGAGAAGAGATAAGAAGCCAGGGTGCAGAAATGATGAAGAAGCGGAAAAAATTACTGTTAGTTGGAGAAATTATATTTATACCATCAGGTTGAAGGCTTCCTACATAGTATATGAGGTGTTTCTCCTCCAATCTGAGTGTTGCCTCACTGTGGCAGAAGAGGAGGCCATGGACCAACATATCCATGTCTGACAAAGAGAATTATCAAGTTAGTATTCCTGTTTACAATTGCTACAGCTGAAATCTGCAGCCTCAGAGTCTGCAGTAAGAAGCATTGTTTCAAGTCATTTAAAAGGACTAGCAGTCTTCAGAACTGACAGACCTGGAACTCCAGCTACTCAAGGAGCAAGTGCAACAGTTGGAAGTTCAAGGGACATCCTCATTGTCTCAGGAAACTTAGTTGTGGGGAAGGCTGCAGGTAAAACTGAAACACAGGGCTCAAAGCATCCTCCCCTTCTTCCTATCATCCCCCTGGCTAATGAATAAAGTTTGAAGACCTCAGAGCAAAAGCAAAATACACCAGTGACTGTTATGTATTCTGCTTAACAGAGACATGATTGATCCCAGCACTTGAGACTTAGCACTCTAACTTGAGGGCTTCACCTTCCACCTCCTGTGGTATCAGAAAAGGCAGAGGTGGTGGCATTTGCTTCATGATTAACTCATGCCAGTGCACAGATGAATGGATCTGTCTCAGACCTCCTCTTCTGATCTGGTTTATCTGGTAGTCAAGTGTTGTCCATACTAAATGCCAAGGGAGTTCCTGATAGCAGTGCACATTCCTCCTCTAGAAAACTTCAAACCAGCAATAATGATCAACAGTTATGAGACAGCACACCCTGATGCCTTCCTGATCATTGCATGGGACTTCAAACAAACTAGCCTGGAGAAGTCTCTGATAACTACTACTAATATGTCACCTGCAGAACCAGAAGAGCCAACACAATCGATCACTGTTATACCACCATCAAGAATGCCTACAGTTGCATCCCATGTCCATATTTTCTTAAGTCCAGTCACCTAGCTTTACTTTTGCTGTTAGCATATAGACAGAGACTGACGACTGTAGCACCAGTGGGAGGACTGCTAAGGTTAAGGGAGGTGGAGGAGTACTTTCAGGACTGCTTTGAATTGGTAGACCAGACTGCATTTGGATCTGAATGAATAGGCCACAGCAATCACCAACTTCATCAAGACCTGTGTGGATGAGTCTGTGCCTTTCAGAGCATACTGTGTTTTCCCAAACCAGAAGTTCTAGATAAAGTAGGAGATTCAAAATCTGCTGAGGGCTAGATTTGTGACACTCAAGACTGGCGATTCAAGAACTTAAAAGAAATCCAGGGAAGTGTTACAGAAGGCCATTGTGAAAGTAATAAGGGTAATTCTTTGTGAAGCTGGAGATATAATCTGAAGGATGACAGCTGTGTCAGAGTTTGTATGCTCTCACTTCCTAAAAGGCAAAAGCTAATAGCATAAATGTTGCTCCCTGATGAGCTCAACATTTTTTTACACACTCGTTGAAAAGGGGAATAGCATTAGACCTATGCAAATATCCAAATTTGATGACCCAGTGATCTCTGTTACAGAGGACAATGACAGGCTATGTCCACACTAGACTGGATAAATCCATAACTGAAGCTTTTTCTCTTTGTTTTGACCCTCCGTCCACACTAAAACAGTGTTTTCCTCCCCCGAAACCGGAGCCTTTCAGAAACGCCCTCCATAGTGTGTAAATTTGAAAACGCCAGATTGGCCGGAGCAGCGTGGACGGGGTAACCAGAGAAATCTATAAATGCTGTCATGACGTGCCAGAACAGATGGTGAATGCAACCTTACAATATCAGAACAGACAGCAACGAGACTGAAGCCAGAACAGTTAGAAATGTACTCACCAAATACTTTGACCCATAACTTACTGAATAAATAAGTATACTCATTTTGCCCTGTTTTCTGTCCTTGCTCGTATGAAGGTGGTTTACCTATTTATGCAAGTACTTCTCTGACAATAGATGTGTAACAGCCTAATGTAACATTGCATGGAAATACAAGATAATACTGATGCAGACATGTTTTATACATTTAACAAGGGGCTTTATTAATGCAACAGAGTTAGCCAGTTTTTCAATGTTCGTCGTCAGCCGGGTCATACTGTCTGTGAACTTCCTGTTGGTTGCCTCCATACACTCCAGTATTTTTTTTTTTTAGTTTTAAGTCCTCCTGCACGAGAGCCAACAGCTGTCTGTCGTTTAAGTTTTTCTACTCTGTAACTACACAAACGCGCACCAAGTCTTTCAAGGTGAGATTCAACACCAAACATGTCGCTTGTTTTCGGTAGATGTGTCCTGTGCATGCCCAGTAGGAGGAGATTCGCCGAAATATCCATTTTAATGTGGACAGAAGTATTTTCAAAAATGCTCAGTGTGGACGCCCATCGTTTTTAATGCGAAACCGGCGTTTTCAAAATTATCCGGTCTAGTGTGGACGCAGCCTCAGAACACCCTTCAAGGGGGTGAACCGTCATGAGGCATCACGCTTTGATACTGTACCTGACAAGGGACTGAAAACTTGTGCCGACCAGCTGGCTGGAATATTCAAGGACAACTTCAACCTCTCACTTCTGCAGTCTGAGGTTCCTTTCTGCTTCAAATGGGCTTCGAAGATACAGGTGCCAAAGACAAGCAGGATAAGTTGCCTCAATGATCATTGCCCGATAACACTCACATGAATGTGATGAAACACAGAAAACCTACAGCACAGTACAGGCCCTTCAGCCCACAAAGTTATGCCGAACATGTCCCTACCTTAGAAATTAGTAGGCTTACCTATAGCCCTCTATTTTACTAAGTTCCATGTACTATGGACTCGGACCCCAAGCTCCCTCTGATCCTCCACACTGCCAAGAGTCTCACCATTAATACTATATTCTGCCATCATATTTGACCTACCAAAAGGAACCACTTCACACTTACCTGGGTTGAACTCCATCTGCCACTTCTCAGCCCAGTTTTGAAGTACTTTGAGAGATTGGTATGGCTAGACTTTACTACTGCCTGAGCAAGGACGTGGGCCTCCTGCAATTTGCCTGTGCTGCAGTAGGTCTCCAGCAGATGCAATCTGACTGGCTCTCCACTCTGCTTTGGAGAACCCAGATAACAGCAAAACAAACATCAGGCATTTATAATTTCACAGATGACACCATTGTTTGTAAAAAAAATCACAGATGGAAACAAGATGTGTTTAGGAATGAGATAGCTTGACTGGTTGTTTGGTGTGACCACAACAATCTTGCACACAACATAATTATTGTGGACTTCTGGAAGGAAATGTCAGGAGAACGTGCACCAGTCCTCAGGGAGATGTCAGCAATGGAAAGAGTCAGCAGCTTCAAGTTCCTGGGTGTCAAAATTTGTGAGGATCTGTCCTGGGCCCTATACATTGATGCAATCAAGAAGAAGGCACACCTCTGGCTCTACTTTGTTAGGAGTTTGAGGTGATTTGGTATGTCACCAAAGACTTTTGCAAATTTCTATGAATGCACTGTAGCATTCCAATCGGCTGCATCACAGCCTGGTATGGAGTCTCCAATACACGGGATCACAAGAGCCTACAGTGGGTTGTAAAATCAGCCAGTCAGTTCCACACAGGCATAAACCTCACCACCAATGACGACATCCATCGTTAAGGACCCTCGCCATGTTTGACATGCTCTGCTTTCGTTACTGTAGTACAGGAGACTGAAGGCCAACACTCATTGATTCAGGAACAGCTTCTGCTTTATCAACAGATTTCCAACAGTTCAAGAGCCCATGAATACTACCTCATTATTCCGATGTTTGCACTATTTAATTTTGTAAATTATAGTAATTTTGTATCTGCATTGCACTACCGCAGCAAAACACATGTCACGTGACAATAAACTTGCTTCTGATTTTGTTATACTGCTGTCAGTTACCTTGTTCACCGGTTTCCATAGTCCTGCTGGTTATACTGTCACATTGGTTCAGTTGTTCTCAGGTTCAACAATTGCCTCAGTTACGTTGCTTCCCTAATGACACTGATGCCTTGGTTATATTGTTCCTCCTGTTATAATGACCCCTGGGCTATAAGGTCGCCATTGTTCTCTGGTTATGCTGTCACCCTCAGCAAAACACACAGAGCACTGGAGGAACTCAGCAGGTCAGGCAGCATGGATGGGAAATAGTAAACACTCAACATTTTGGGCTAAGACCCTTCTTCAAGACTAAGAAGGAAGGGGGGAAGATGCTTGAATAAAAAGGTGGGGAGGGGAGGGAAGGGAAGGAGGCCAGCTGGAAGGTGACAGGTGAAGCCAGGTGGGTGTGAAAGGTCAAGGGCTGGAGAAGAAGGAATCTGATAGGAGAGGAGAGTGGTCAATAAGAGATAGGGAAGTAGGAAGGGACTCAGGAGGAAGTAACAGGCAGGTGAGAAGAAGTGAAATGTCAGAGTGGGGAATGGGGAAGGGGTGGTATTTGTTCACCGGAAGGAGAAATCGATATTCATGCCATCGGTTGGAGGGATAGCCAGACAGAATATAAGGTGTTGCTCGTCAACCTTGAGGGTGGGTTCTGTTGGCACAAGAGGAGGCCATGGACCGACATGTGGGAGCAGGAATGTGAAAAGGCCTTTGGCCACCAGGAAGTACCGCTTGTGGCGGATGGAGTGGAGATGCTGGACAAAGTGGTCCCCCAATTTACCAATATAAAGGAGGCTGCATTGAGTGCACTGGACACAGTAGAGGACCCCAGCAGATTTGCAGATGGAGTGTTACCTCACCTGGTAGGACTGTCTGGGGCCCCGAATGGAGGTGAGTGGGCAGGCGGAGCACTTCGGCCGCCTACAGGGGTAAATGCTGAGAGGGACAAATGGACAAAGGGATCGCGGAGGGAGCGGAAAGCGGAGGGGAAAGGGAGGTAAAGACATGTTTAGTGGTAGGAAGCTGTCACCCTGTTTACACTATGCCCTCGGTTTTGCTGTCGCCATGGTTACACTATTCGTCCCTTTCGCTCCCGTCCCGGGGTTTGATTCGTTGCTCTAGGCGCATGCGCGCTGTTGTCTCTTGGGGGAGTTGACCTGAACTTTCGGAGCAATCGGCCTTCCGTCAACTTGATGTCTTGGTGTGTCGTTGCCAGAGCAGATGTACGAACAAACAGGTCGACCAAGTGAGAGGCCAGCTATATTGTTGTGAGGTGCTGCTGCAGGTGGCAATGTCGAGTGAACAGTGATGTCTCGGCGAAATCGTAAACGGTGTACCTGGTGCATTCTTCTGTGCTGCGCTCTTTTCTCCTTGGTAGGTACAGTAGTAACCGGAATTATCCCTGTATTCCTTGTGGGACATTTCTGACAAAGCTTGAGCTAGATACAATGTGGCAATCATGTTACGTTTACAAAAAGTTTGTTATTGTCAGCTTTGGCCAGTTTTGCAAGAATACGACCTGGCCACAACTTCAACTCATTAAACCTAGCAAAAGTCAATGGTCGTGTTTTGTTGCATAACAACATTGACAAATCAAATGTCTCGAGGAAGTAAAAAATGCATATAAATAAACGTAAGTCTTTTACAACTACCGAAACTGCATACACTGATAAATCAAATGAACATGTAAGATCGGTTGGTAATGACTGGGAACTATGTACTCAATTTTATGGAAATAATTAAAACTGTATCCATGCATATCTTTTACAGAGAACACTTACTTTGAACTCTGTGATTAGCAATGATGAACTAAGTGTTAACTTTTTATATGAAATCACATTAGTAATAATGTTCTTATATGCTGTGCTTACTCGTCCATAGTCTGGGGTAACAAGAAGGTGGATTTTTTTTGTTTATAGGGGTTTAGCCATTAGAGATTTGTTTCCTACAAGTGCGCTGTTGTGATATTCTCACTTGAATTGTTTGGGCACCCCCACTTTAGTTACACAGCATGTCATAGCTCCTTGCAACTCCTACTTCTCTGCTGTGTGTGGTTCTTGCATTCATCCTAGGATTTCAAAATGCATAAGCTCTTCTCAGGTTTCATCATCATGAAGGTGGCAGAGTGCTGGTTAAAATCGACGTCTGACCCGGCTGGAAGCCTGAGAAGAGTTTAAGTGTCATATACACTAGGAAAGTACTAGATCCTTTTTCAGGCTCTCAAAATGTTGGAACTGCTATCCACTTACTATTACTCTTCTAGTGCCACCTATTTCCTCTTTAATTGTGACTAAATTGTCAATTTTTAATCCCATTATTAACTTTAAAAGAATTCTGACAGATGGATTCTCTTTCACGTGATTTAGATCGTACATTTCAGAAACTTGAGATTTTGGTTGTCTGAAGAATGTATAGCTTTGGTGAATTATGTGATATACTATCTTTGGTTGAAATGCCTGAGGTAAAGTTTAATAGATATGTACTTACATAGTTATCAATCAACACTGAATATTGTTTTGTGTTTAGCCTGATGATCACCTTTGTAGCTAGATGCTGTCTCCAATGACTGGCTGGGCTTCTTTGGAT
The DNA here is from genome assembly GCF_048418815.1 of Hemitrygon akajei. Classification (NCBI taxonomy): domain Eukaryota; kingdom Metazoa; phylum Chordata; class Chondrichthyes; order Myliobatiformes; family Dasyatidae; genus Hemitrygon; species Hemitrygon akajei. The sequence continues at coordinate 109,868,704 of NC_133136.1, read as the reverse complement.
AACTGATTGCACACACAAAGAATTGTGACATAGATCCTCTGTTATACATATTGTACTCTGACCTTACACATACCATATTTATTCTCTATTTAGATTAGAGGATGGTATAAAAACACATTCAGCTAATTCATTTTTAACATTGAGATCCACTTCTCTTCAGTCTGATTTTTTTGCTCAATAACATTCTCATTTATAGACCTTTGTCCATTCCAATATTGCTGATCAACATATTGTATCTTCATTAGGGATAAATAGTGCGACATAATGATTTTTCCTGTTTTTGAACTGGTCTCTTAAAATGATTTTCTCATTCGTCTATGTCTTTAAAAGTTTAAGTATATATAACTTGCTTAGAATACAGCAAAAAAGGTTTCTTGCATTAAACATAGAAAATACGTGCAGGAGTAGGCCATTTGGCCCTTCGAGCCTGCACCGCCATTCAGTATGATCATGGCTGATCATCCAACTCAAAACCCTGTACCTGCTTTCTCTCCATACCCCCTTGATCCCTTTAGCCACAAGGGCCATATCTAACTTCCTCTTAAGTATAGCCGGCCTCAACTGTTTCCCGTGGCAGAGAATTCCACAGATTCACCACTCTCTGTGTGAAAAAGTTTTTCCTCATCTCAGTCCTAAAAGGCTTCCCCTTTATCCTTAAACTGTGACCCCTCGTTCTGGACTTCCCCAACATTGGAAACAATCTTCCTGCATCTAGCCTGTCCAATCCCTTTAGAATTTTATATGTTTCAATAAGATCCCCCCTCAATCTTCTAAATTCCAGTGAGTATAAGCCTAGTCGATCCAGTCTTTCTTCATATGAAAGTCCTGCCATCCCAGGAATCAATCTGGTGAACCTTCTTTGTACTCCCTCTATGGCAAGAATGTCCTTCCTCAGATTAGGGGACCAAAACTGCACACAATACTCTAGGTGCGGTCTCACCAAGGCCTTGTACAACTGCAGTAGAACCTCTCTGCTCCTGTACTCAAATCCTTTTGCTATGAATGCCAACATACCATTTGCCTTTTTCACCGCCTGCTGTACCTGCATGCCCACCTTCAATGATTGGTGTACAATGACACCCAGGTCTCGTTGCATCTCCCCTTTTCCTAATCGGCCACCGTTCAGATAATAATCTGTTTTCCTGTTCTTGCAACCAAGAACAGGAAAACACATTTATCCACATTAAATTGCATCTGCCATGAATTTGCCCACTCACCTGATCTATCCAAGTCACCCTGCATCCTCTTAGCATCCTCCTCACAGCTAACACCGCCGCCCAGCTTCGTGTCAACCGCAAACTTGGAGATGCTGCATTTAATTCCCTCGTCTAAATCATTAATATATATTGTAAACAACTGGGGTCCCAGCACTGAGCCTTGCGGTACCCCACTGGTCACTGCCTGCCATTCTGAAAAGGTCCCGTTTACTCCCACTCTTTGCTTCCTGTCTGCCAACCAATTCTCTATCCACATCAATACCATACCCCCATACCGTGTGCTTTAAGTTTGCACACTAATCTCCTGTGTGGGACCTTGTCAAAAGCCTTTTGAAAATCTAAATATACCACATCCGCTGGCTCTCCCCTATCCACTCTACTAGTTACATCTTCAAAAAATTCTATAAGATTCGTCAGACATGATTTTCCTTTCACAAATTCATGCTGACTTTGTCCGATGATTTCACCTCTTTCCAAATGTGCTGTTATCCCATCTTTGATAACCGACTCTAGCATTTTCCCCACCACCGATGTTAGACTAACCGGTCTATAATTCCCCGGTTTCTCTCTCCCTCCTTTTTTAAAAAGTGGGGTTACATTAGCCACCCTCCAATCCTCAGGAACTAATCCATAATCTAAGGAGTTTTGAAAAATTATCACTAATGCATCCACTATTTCTTGGGCTACTTCCTTAAGCACTCTGGGATGCAGACCATCTGGCCCTGGGATTTATCTGCCTTTAATCCCTTCAATTTACCTAACACCACTTCCCTACTAACGTGTATTTCCCTCAGATCCTCCATCTCACTAGACCCTCGGTCCCTTACTATTTCTGGAAGATTATTTATGTCCTCCTTAGTGAAGACAGAACCAAAGTAGTTATTCAATTGGTCTGCCATGTCTTTGTTCCCTATGATCAATTCACCTGTTTCTGACTGTAAAGGACCTAGATTTGTCTTGACCGGTCTTTTTCTTTTCACATATCTATAAAAGCGTTTACAGTCAGTTTTTACGTTCCCTGCCAGCTTTCTCTCATAATCTTTTTTCCCTTTCCTAATTAAACCCTTTGTCCTCCTCTGCTGGTCTCTGAATTTCTCCCAGTCCTCAGGTGTGCCGCTTATTTTTGCTAATTTATATGTTTCTTCTTTGGACTTGATACTATCCCTAATTTCCCTTGTCAGCCACGGGTGCACTACCTTCCCTGGTTTATTCTTTTGCCAAACTGGGATGAACAATTGTTGTAGTTCATCCATGCGATCTTTAAATGCTTGCCATTGCATATCCACCGTCAACCCTTTAAGTATCATTTGCCAGTCTATCTTAGCTAATTCACGTCTCATACCTTCAAAGTTACCCTTCTTTAAGTTCAGAACCTTTGTTTCTGAATTAACTATGTCACTATTAGGAAACCAAGATTTTTTTGAAGCAACTTTCTCAGGAACGCCTTGGAAACAGATTAAACTATTTAATCAGAAATAGCTTTATGACTTTTGAATTTATAACTTTTTTCCTCACAGTATATGGGTCAAATTTTTGCAAACATAGTCTTTTGGTCTCCTACATTTGTGACTGGTTGGTCTCCACTGAGTTAAATGTAATAAAGCATAGGTCATAGGCTGATTAAACAAAGTACTACATCACACTTCAAAGGTTCAAAAGTCAAATTTAATGTCAGAGAAATGTATACAATATGCAGTGGCATGCAAAAGTTTGGGCACCCCTGGTCAAAATCTCTGTTACTGTGAATAGCTAAGCGAGTAAAAGATGACCTGATTTCCAAAAGGCATAAAGTTAAAGATGACACTTTTCTTTAATATTTTAAGCAAGATTACTTTTTTATTTCTGTCTTTTACAGTTTCAAAATAACAAAAAAAGGAAAAGGGTCCGAAGCAAAAGTTTGGGCACCCTGCATGGTCAGTATTTAGTAATATCCCCTGTGGCAAGTATCACAGCTTGTAAACGCTTTCTGTAGCCAGCTAAGAGTCTTTCAATTCTTGTTTGGGGGATTTTTACCCATTCTTCCTTGCAAAAGGTTTCTAGTTCTGTGAGATTCTTGGGTTGTGTTTCATGCACTGCTCTTTTGAGGTCTATCCACAGATTTTTGATGATGTTTAGGTTGGGGTCTGTGAGGGCCATGGCAAAACCTTCAGCTTGCGCCTCTTGAGCTGTGGATTTTGAGGTGTGTTTACGATCATTATCCTGTTGTAGAAGACATCTTCTTTTCATCTTCAGCTTTTTTACAGACGGTGTGATGTTTGCTTCCAGAATTTGCTGGTATTTAATTAAATTCATTCTTCCCTCTACCAGTGAAATGTTCCCCGTGCCACGGGCTGCAACACAAGCCCAAAGCATGATCGATCCACCCCCGTGCTTAACAGTTGGAGAGGTGTTCTTTTCATGAAATTCTGCACCCTTTTTCTCCAAACATACCTTTGCTCATTGCACCAAAAAATTCTATTTTAACTTCTTCAGTACACAGGACTTGTTTCCAAAATGCATCAGGCTTGTTTAGATGTTCCGTTGCAAACTTCTGACTCTGAATTTTGTGGTGAGGACGTAGGAAAGGTTTCCTTCTGATGACTCTCCCATGAAGGTCATATTTGTGCAGTTGTCGCTGCACAGTAGAACAGTGCACCACCACTCCAGAGTCTGCTACATCTTCACGAAGGTCTTTTGCAGTCAAACAGGGGTTTTGATTTGCCTTTCTAGCAATGCTACGAGCAGTTCTCTCGGAAAGTTTTCTTGGTCTTCCAGACATCAACTTGACCTCCACCATTCCTGTTTACTGCCATTTCTTAATTACATTACGAACAGAGGAAACAGCTACCTGAAAACGCTTTCCTATCTTCTTATAGCCTTCTGTTTTGTGGGCATCATTTATTTTAATTTTTAGATTGCTAGGCAGCTGCTTAGAGGAGCCCATGGCTGCTGATTGTTGGGACAAGGTTTGAGGAGTCAGGGTATTTCTAAAGCTTTGAAATTTGCATCACCTGGCCTTTCCTAACGATGACTGTGAACAAGCCATAGCTCTAACAAGCTCATTAAGGTCTGAGACCTTGGTAAAAGTTATCTGCAAGCTCAAATCTCCTGGGGTGCCCAAACTTTTGCATGGTGCTCCTTTCCTTTTTTCCACTCTAAAATTGTACAAAACAAAAATAATACACTAATCTTGCTTAAAATGTTGAAAAGAATGTTTCGTCTTTAACTTTATGACTTTTGGAGATCAGTTCATCTTCTACTCACTTAACTTTTCACAGTAACAGAAATTTTGACCAAAGGTGCCCAAACTTTTGCATGGCACTGTACATCCTGAAATGCTTTTTCTTTGCAAACATCCACGAAAACAGAGGAATGCCCCAAAGAATGAATGACAGTGAAACACGAGAATCCCAAAGTTCCCCCCCACAGCTCTCCCCTCTCGCACGTAACTGGCAGCGAGCAATGATCCCCCCCCTACCCCCACCAGCAAATAAAATGCGCATCAGTACCATCACTGAGCCCAAGCGTGTGCTAAGCAATAGAAAAGACACAGACCAAAGTTACCCCAAAAGCTTTGCATTTCATCCAACAATTGACAACTCAAAAGGTCTCTCTCGCCCTGGCAAGGGAGAGGGAGGTGTCCCCATTTTCACAGTGAGCGGGAGACATAACAACAACCTGCTGGTTTACGACGTTAAAAGTCTGTTTCATCGTTTTTTCGAGCACTTCTAAAGTACTTTGCTTTGGGGGCATCCAGAGGCTGTGAAAAGTTCTGGGTAGACCACACTTGGAATATTGTACTCAGTTCTGGATACTTCATTATAGGAAGGACATGGAAATCTTTTAAGAGGGTACAGAGAGATTTACTTGGATTCTACATGGGCTAGAGGACATGTCTTATGAAGATAAGTCAGGTGAGCTAGGGCATTTTTCTTTTGAGCAAAGAAGGTTTAGAAGTGACTTGATAGAGGTGTACAAGATGATAAAAGGTATAGATAGTGGGTAGCCAGAGACTTTTCTCCCCCACTATGGTAAAGGCTAATACAAGGGGACATAATTTTATGGTTATTGGAGGAAAATATGGGAGGTGATATCAGAGGCAAGTTCTTTACACAGAGTGCTGAGTTTACGGAATACCTTGCCAGTGGTGAGGGAAGAGGCAGATACATTAGAGGCATTTAAGAAGCTCTCAGATAGGCACATGTATGATAGGAAAATAGAGGCTATCTAGCAGGGAAGGGTTAGATTGATCTTACAGTAGGTTAAATGTTGGCACAATGTTGTGGACCAAAGGGCTTGTACTGTGCTGTAATGTTCTGTATGAATGAGATAGGTGATATATGCATTAACAAAAGATATGATGGATGGTTCTTTCCTCCTCTGCTTGGTTAAAATGCAGAAATACGTCTTAAATTTAGTCATAATTTATGGGAAGATCACTCACTGTCACTTATTATTGTGATCTTTATTTGGTATGTTACAAATAGATCCGTGTCAATTAATTTTGGACTATAGTAATGCACAACGCTACTAATTTCTGGTTTTTATTTTTTATGTATGAAGCACTCGGGTTTCCTTGGCTGCGTAAGTCTAAGGAAGACAATCTGCGGCCCCACCAAACATGTGAGATCGAGGCGTGAGCCCCCCCCACCCCCTGTTTGTGTAGGTGCTGCGTAATTCACTACCCTGTTACAAATTGATGCCACAAAATATCAGACAGTACACTGCATACTATTAAAGGAATCATATTTATGAATCTTAACTAAAGGGTTAATAAGGAATAACAAAAAGAAAAGAGCCCATTCTAATTAAGTAGTCAAATATGCACAAGTTGGAGCTCATCTTGAACTTCTCTGTCACTCACGCGTTGGGCCCTCAGCCAACGTGAAAGCAGAAACGTCGCTTGCAATCCATCTCCAACAAACGGGTCTCCCACTGGATCGTATGCTACGACTGGTTTTCCCCAGCGGCTTCTCTCTTCATCTCCTCTCGAACAAAAAACTCAACACCAACCTTATTATCCCTCACCAAGAAAAACCTCCCGCTAATTGGATTCCACATCATCCCTTATCTTCAACAGTAACCCAAACAGGCTGAAAGCAGAACAAACAGCTCTTACAGAGCTGCTGAGTGAAATACCTACAACATAACAGTAAAGATGTGAACCAGGGCACTACCTGTATTTAAAGAGAATATGAGTTCACTAGCTTTAGAAAGATAAGGCCTCAGTATTCAGTCCTTATCCCTTCAACCTAACAAATCCTGATGCAGCTTGTATGCCTTACGCCATGTAGTGGTTAGTGTAACGCTATTACAGCTCATGGTGTTGGAGTTTAAAGTTCAGTGCCCACGCTGTTCTGTAAGGAGTGTTTGTGCATCTTCCTCATGGAATTCATGTGTTTTCTCCAGCTGCTCTGATTTCCTCCCCTGTACCTAAGATGTACTGGGTAGGTTAATCGGTCATTGTAAATTGTCCAGTGATTGGGTTAGGTTTAATCGGGGTTGTCGGTGGTTGCTGGGGTGGTGTGGTTTAAAGGGCCTTATACACGCTGTACTGCTAAATAAATAAATATTAAGCTCCAAAGGTATTTCTGTTTTGCTCTTTTTCACAGACTAAGGTGCTATTTGCTGTGAAAGTAACCAGGCCTTCAAGGTCTTCACAAATTCTTCTCTGATTTCCATAGCAATTGTGGTGATTGTTCAGTTCTGGTCTTGTAACCATGCATTACCTCTTCCACTTATCATTTCCCTGCTTCTTACTTCATCCCCCTCCTCCCCCACCCATCATTTGCCAGATTGCAATCCTTCCTCTTCCCCTCCTCATTCTACATTCTTCCCTTCCTTTCCAATCCTGATGAAAGGTCTTGGCCTGAAACATCAACTGTTTATTCCCCTCCATAGATACTGTCTGACTTGCTGAGTTGTGATTGTTGTTCCAGAAGGGGTTGTATGCTACAGACTGGAGTTTTTTTTTTCCTGTGTGTTCGTATGAGGAAAGGTTTCCTTTCACAATTTCATGTAGAAGTTACTTAGGTTATGTTAAAGACAGCAGGTATTATATTTGAGGAGTTTTTAATTTTAAATTAATGCACAGCCAAAGCAAATGTAGATATCCCAATTTAAATGCCCTCTGAACTTTTTTCTTCTCTGTCAAGTTGTTTTACAGCTAGATTTTTCTTCCCCTGTCTGATAATGATGTTAATGAGATCTTGAGAGCTAAAGGGGGGAGAAAAAGAAGGTCAGAAAGTTAAAGGAGTGGGGTAAAAAGAAATACAGTGGACGATAGGAAACAATGGAGACAGACACTCCTTTCAAAATGACTTGTTTTGAAAATAGAAAGGGTTGTACCAGGATCTTGTACTTAATTTTGTAAGATTTGAGTCCTATGTGCTTTACATTGATTAATCAATGGATCTAAAATGTACCTTTGACACAAAGCACATGAAAAACTCATCTTTATATTTTTGCTATTCTAATTTATTTTAGTATTGGGAAATGGAGAGTAGAGGGAAAACAAATTGTAGAGGAGGATGGTGAATGAATAGGTAAGGGAATAAATAGGATTAATTTGTGGTGACACTACCTGTGATGCTGTTCATGAGTTGGTGGGGGTATACCATATATTATGTGGATTGGACTATAAGACATAGAAGCAGAATTAGGCCATTCAGCCCATCAAGCTTGCTCCGCCATTCCTTCATGGCTGATTTATTACCCTCTCAACTACATTCTCCTGCCTTCTCCTCATAAACTTTCATGCCCTGACTAATCAGCAATCTACCAACCTCGGCTTTAATTATACCCAATGACTTGGCCTCCACAGTTATCAGTGGAAATGAACTCCATAGATTCACCTTCCTCAGGTAAAGAAATTCTTCCTCATCTTTGCTTGAAAGGGATGTCCTTCTATTCTGAGATTATGTTCTCAAGTTGTAAACTCTCCCACTACTGGAAACATCCACTCTATCTAGGCCTTCCAATATTCAATTGGCTTTAATGAGCTCCCCATCCTCACCTTCTGAGCACTCCTTAATACATGCCCATGGCCATCAAACAGTCCTTATACATTAAACTTTTCTCATGAGCCTCCTCCAAATCCTCTCCAATATCATCACGTCTTTTCGTAGGTAAGGGGCACATAACTCATGATACTCCAAGTGTGGTCTAACCAATGCTTTATAAAGGCTCACCATTTTATCTCTTCCCTTATATTCTGGTCCTCTTGAAATGAATGCTAACATTACATTTGCCTTCCTTACCACCAACTTAACCTGCAAGTTAACCTTTAAGGAATCCTGCACAAGGACTCCTTATTTTAGAAAGGATATACTGACTTTGGAGAGGGTTCAGAGAAGATTCATGAGAATGATTCTAGGAATGAAAGTGTTACCGTATGAGGAATATCTGGCAGCTCTTGGGCTGTATTCCCTGGAGTTCAGGAGAATGAGGGGGATCTCATAGAAATATTCTGAATGTTAAAAGGCCTGAACAGATTAGATATGGCAAAGTTATTTCCCATGGTAGGGGAGTCTAGGACAAGAGAGCATGACTTCAGGGTTGAAGGACGTCCATTTAGAACCGAGATGCAGAGAAATTACTTTAGTCAGAGGGTGGTAAATCTGGAATTTGTTGCCACGAGCGGCTGTGGAGCCCAAGTCATCGGTTGCATTTAAGGCAGAGATTGGTTCTTGATTGGCCGGGGCATCAAAGGGTATGGGGAGAAGGCAGGGGAGTGGGGATGACTGGAAGAATTGGATCAGCCCATGATTGAATGGTGGAGCAGACTTGATGGGCTGAATGGCCTACTGGTCCTATATCTTATGGACTCCCAAGTCCCTTTGCATCTCTGATTTTTCCCTCTTAGAAAGTAGTTTACATCTTTATTCCTGCTAGGAAAGTGCATGTCCATATACTTGCTTGTACTATATTCCATCTGCGACTTATTTACCCATTCTCCCAATCTGTCTAAGTCCTTCTGCAGCCTCTCTGCTTCCTCAGCACTACCTGCCCCTCCACCTATCTTCTCATCGCCCATGAACATGGCCACAAAGTCATCAATTTCATCATCCAAATCGTAAAAAGAAGTGGTCCCATCGCAGACTCCGGTGGAACACCACTAGCAGTGGCATCAAACCAGAATAGACCCCCTTTATTCTCTTACTTTGCCTCCTACCAGTCACCCAATCTTCTATCCATGGTAGTATCTTTCTTGTAATACTATGGGTCTTATTTTGTTAAGCAGCCTCGTGCGGCACCTTGTCAAAGGCCTTCTGAAAATCCATTTATACAACAACTACTGACTCTCCTTTGTCTATCCTACTTGTTATTTTCTCAAAGAATTCTAACAGATTTGTCAGGCAAGATTTCTCCTTAAGGAAACCATGCTGACGTTTGTCTATTTTATCATGTGCCTCCAGGTACCCTAAACTCTCATCAATAATGGACTCCAACATTCTATTATTCACTGAAGGAATGCTAACTGGTCTATAATTTTCTTTATTTGCCTCCCTCCCTTCTTAAAGAGTGATGCAATATTTGCTGTTTTCCAGTCCTCCAGAACCATTCCAGAATCTATTGATTCTTGAAAGCATATTACTAATGCCTCTACAATCTGTTCCGTTACCTCTTTCAGAACCCTGCGGTGTAGTCCATCTATCCCAGGTGACTTATCTACCTTAAGGCCTTTCAGCTACCCAAACCCCTTCTCCTTAATAATAACGACTACACTGACTTCTCCCCACTGATACTCTTGAATTTCTAGCATACTGCTAGTGTCTTCCACAATGAATCCTGATGTAAAATACATATTGTCGGCCATTTCTTTGTCCCTCCATTGCTACCTTTCCAGTGGTCTGATATCCACTCTGGTGAGATACTGATCAGTCAGTGGACAGCACTGGGAGATGCTACTCATTGTTAGTATTTCTGATTATTGAGGAAGAGGCCCTTATTGGTCAGGGTTGACCATGGATGTTGTTTCCTAGCTGTCATAGTTACCTATCTAATTAGTGAGCAGCTGATAAATCTATCCAATTACTCGACCAATTCTTTGTTTTATTTTGGTATCATTAATAACTTGACTCCACTTTAACGGGTAGAATCAAAAGACTGCAAATATTGAACTGCTTGTTGCTTCATTTTAAAGGTGTTTTGCATGACCCTGGAAGGGACCTCATTTCAATAGTGCTTCCTTAGCTATTTCAGGCTTCACCAATGTCATAAAAAGTACCATATAAATTGGATTTTATTTTTGTTCTGATGTATCTTTCCATTAACCTATTCAATTGGTCATTTCAGATGTTTCTCTTTCCAAGTGAACTTTGACAAAATGAGGTGGAGGAAAGAAAAAATGGGAGGTGAGGGTAAACAATGAAGAAAATATATATTGTCCAAAGTAAATATAGTGTGCATAAGTGAATTATATTGGAAAATTTGTGATAACAGTATGCCAAGTGACAGCTGCTTTTATTATATAAGAATTGTTAAAATACCAATTCCATTTTAGAATTTGAATAATGTCCTTGATCTGCAGTTGTCCCACTGTATGTTACACCCACCTCTGTATTGATTGACATTGTTATTCTTAACTAATGTGCATCCTTAACCTCTCTTGAGCAGGCTTGTTTACAGTTTTCCTTCCTTGAAGTATCTACTCAAATTCACCATACATCAAGTCAAGCAAACAAGGACAAGACAACCGCTGTAAGTACTAGCCTGCCTGTGATAAATCCTACATTAGTCATGACCTCTATAAACATTTGTTACGTGACTACTTCTCGTTACTTTGAAAGTCTGAAACATTTAATTAAAAACTAAAATATAAATATTCATTTCCTTTCTACTGCATATTGCTCTGCTATATAAGATTGTTGCTTTATTACACTCAGAAGACCAATATATACATTCTTCACCAAATCATGCTTTCATAGGAATAATCCATTAATAGCAATTTTTTTTTACATGTTCAGGCCAGTCTTGGAAATATTACATTTGGTCATATTAGTTTCTTGAGTGGTGTAAGCGCCTTTGTTTTAGTGGTGTTAAATGCATGTGAAATTGTGGAACAAACCTATTTTGTTATAGATTTTACTATAGAATCCAATTGTAATACAGATATGTGGTGAGGTCATTTTTAAAGAGCCATTCCTCAGTGCTGTTAAGATGGTGGAGATGATTTCATGAATTGCTTTACTATAGTCTGTGCGGTCAAAGTGCATTCGCAGTACTTGGCAGTAAATTCAGGGATATTGACTCATGATGAAAGAACTACAGTGTATTTTCAAGTCAGAATGGCCTGTGATTTGAAGTGGAACTTAGTCTTTTACCCATGTGGCTGTTACCTTTGCACTTTTTAGATGGTTAAAATTTCAATTTGGGGAGGCTTTGTGGAGCTGTGCTCCATCATTCGCTATAAGTCTATGTTAGAAAGGATTTGGGGATGTAGAGGACGAACAACTCATTGGAAAATACTAAGCTTTTGGTTAATGATACCCTGTAAAATTGATTTTGATGATGATGCTGCTGTCACTGAATATGAAGAGATTATTAAATTCTTTTCTTGGAGTTGGTTGTTGTCTAGAATTTGAGTGTTAGTTCTTACCTTCTTGCAGCAGAAACCTGAATATTATTTGGGTTTTTTATCATGTGCAGACCTTCATTATCTGAAGACTTATGATTGAACAATGTGTAATTAGGACAGCTCACTTTGTAGCGTCAGCAATCACTGACTCCTGCCACTGTCTGCAAGATATTTGTATGTTCTCCCCGTGACTGTGTGGGTTTCCTCCAGGTGCCCTCTTTTCTTCCCATATTTCAAAGATGTAGGGTTATTAAGTTGTGGGTATGCTATGTTGGTGCTGGGAGGGTGTTGATACTTGAAAACTGCCCTAGCACAATCCTCGCTGATTCGATTTGACGTAAACAACGTATTTCACTGGATGTTTCAATGCTAATCTATATCACCTTTATTTTTTTTCTTTATTAACAAACATCCGGTTCTGAAGTTTTGAAGGTGGTAAGGTCATTGCTGAAGTATGTCAAAATTTTGGACTTGGGGGTGCTGCCCTGAGAGATTCCAGTAGTGATATCCCAAGACTTGAGATGATTTCTCTCTAAAATCCACAATCATGTTTTGTGTTTAGTATAGTTGAGGGTTTCCCCCTTGATTCTCATTGTGTTTAATATATACAGCACAACACACCATTTCAAGAGGGTAGCTTGTACCAAAAATAGAGAGCAGGAATTTGATGAAGCAGTGGAAGAAGTGCTATTTGGTGACAAATAAAATACAGGATGGTAGTAAGAAATTAACACTTGTTTAATCACTGACTTAAATATTTAGGTTAGACTGTGAAACTAAGATAAAAAGATAAGTGTAGGTTCAACACTGTCTACAATAAGAATCAAAATCGGGTTTATTGTCACTGACTTAAGTTGTGATGGAGCAAAGTGGGGGGGGGGAGTGTGAGGATGAGAGACAGCTATTGGAGAGAGGTAAGTAGGACCACACAGCGCTATCAGAGCTAGATTTGGATATGCAAAAGAGATGAGTGGGAACCACCAGGGAAGAGGTGTACAACATTTGGAACCAGGTAAGTGTAGGGGTGCAAAAACTGTGAATTGGGTGGATGGAGCAAAGTGTGCAAAGGGGACAAAGATATGAGGGCCAGAGGATCAGTAGAAGAAGGGAAGGGAGTAAAGGGGGGGGGGTGGATAAAGGAAAGTAGTGTGTGTGGTGTTGGCGGGGGGTGGGGGGAGGTACCTAATATTGGAAGACTCAATGCCATTCTATTGGGTTGTATGTGTCATAGAAGGTGTGACTTTTCTAGTTTGTGTTGGGATTCATCCTGGCAGTAGAGAAAGCTAAGGGTGGATGGGCCATTGAGGGAATGGGAAGTGGAGCTGAAATGGTCTGCAACTGGGAGCTTAGGATGACCACTGTGGACTGAGCATAGGTGATTTGCAAAATGAACACCGAGCTGCGGTTTGGTCCTGCTGATGTAGAGGAGGTCACATCGGGAGCAGTGAGTGCTGTAGACAAGGTTGGAGGAGATATTGTGAACCTTTGCCTAACATGGAAGGTCTGTTTAGGTCCCTGGTTGGCGGTGAGGGAGGATGTAGGTGGACGTGTTACATCCACTAGAATAGCAGGGGAAAGTGCGAGAGGTGAGGGAGGGCTAGAGCTTGTCTAGTCAGATTCAAACCTTAAAAGGTAGTTCATCTTCCATTACTTCAGAAGGGTCAGCCTGGCAATGGTGCAGAAGATGCTGGGGGAAATTCTGAGGGACGTGTTCTACCAGCATTTGAATAGATGGTCTTATTTGGAAGAGTCAGCATTGCAAGTCTTGTTTGACAAATCTTTGAGTTGTTTTTTTTGAAGGAGTTGCCAAAAAGGTAACTGAGGGTAGACGTTGTCTATTTTGGACTTTAGCAAAGCCTTTGACAAGGTTATGCATGGTAAGCTGGTTATGGATGGCATGGTAGTGCAGTGGTTAGCACATCACTTTGCAACGCCAGCAATCTCTGACTGGGATTCAATTCCTGCCGCTGCCTGTAAGGAGTTTCTGTGTTCTCCATGTGACCACATAGGTGCTCCAGTTTCCTCCCATGTTACAAAGATGTATGATTAGGGTTAGTGAACTCTGTTGGGTCTGGAAGCATGCCAGCACTTGTGGGCTGCTGAGCTCAATGCTCACTCATTTGATTTGATGCAAAGGATACAGTTCACTGTATGTTTTGATATTTCAATGTCCAGGTGACAAATAAAGTAATCTGTACCTTCAAGATAAAGATGATGTCCAGTGGAATCCATGGAAAACTATTTAAGTGGATTCAAAGTTGGCTGGGAGATGGGAAGGCTGTTTCTCTGAATGGAAGCCGGTGACTTGTGGTATGCTGCAAGGTTTGGTGTTAGAAACCTGTTATTCATTATTATGTAATAGTTTGCATGTGAATGCACAAGGAAAATTTGCTGTTGACACAAAATTTGTTCCTTTTGATAGTGAAGAAGGTTATCTTGATCATTTGTGGAAGTGGCCTGAGGAGTGGCAAATAGATTTCAGTACAAACAAGCATGAAGTGATGCACTTGGAAAGTCAGCCAGTATAGGACTTGTACCATGAATGGTAGGGCATTAGGCAGTGTAATTGAAAAGAGGGACTCAGTACAAGGGCATAGTTCATTGATAGAGGGAGGAGTCACAGGTGGATAGGGTTTTTTTTTAAAAAGAAAAGACATTCAGCTTGCTGGCTTTCATCATTATGCAATATAATGTTGCAGCTGTCTAAGTTGTTAGTGAGGCCACACTTCGAGTTAAATTTTGGTTGACATGTTTTAGGGAAGATGTGCTTAAACTGGAAAGGGTACAGAAAAGATTTGAGGAAGTTGCCAGGTTTAGAGGGAGAGACTGGAGGAGGCAGCTGGAAGAAGTGTGGTGCAGAACATGACAATTGGGAGGAGTGAGTCATTGAAATACAGTAGAAACTCATTTCTGCAATGGTCAATGTTAGTCCCTATGTTACATTGTCTCTCTGGTGCCAGGGCAAAGGAGACTACAAGAATCTGCAAAGTTTCTGTGATTGGAATGGGGGTGGGGTAGGGTTTGAGCCAGATGTGGTGGTACATGTCAATTCCAAATACTTTGGCACTAAGCTACACTGATGGGTAATGTACAACAATTAATCTACCAGTTCTGAGAAGAAATTGGAGAACCTGGTGGAAGCCCAAGTGGTCTCCAGAAGATAGAAGCTAAGTTCAAGGTCAAAGCTTAACTCTGAGAGCAGTAGCATTGATGGGTGCAAAACCATATTTCTATTAGAGAGAACAGTGAACGTAATATTGTTTAGTATAGTAATGCCATTGAAAAACACATCGAGCACTCATGAGGTAAACATAGTCAGTGTCCGTTTTGTTAGGTATACATGCTCATTAGTGCAACTAATTAATCAGCCAATTATGTGGCAGCAACTCAATGTATAAAAGCATGCAGACATGGTCAAGAGGTTCAGTTGTTGTTCAGACCAAACATCAGAATGGGGAAAGAAATGTGATCTAAGTGATTTTGATCATGGAATGATTGTTGGTGCCTGACAGGATGATTTGAGTATCTCAGAAACTGCTGATCTGGAATTTTCATGCACTATAGTCTCTGGAGTTTACAGAGATTGGTGTGAAAAAACAAAAAATCATCCACTGAGCAGCAGTTCTGTGGGTGAAAATGCCTTGTTAATGAGAGAGGTTAACTCTCTGAAGAACTTCTCTGAATGCATGACATGTCAGACTTTGAAGTCTTGAAGTTTGAAGTTGGTACAGCTGCAGAAGACCACAGACATACACTCAGTGGGCACTGTGTGCAAGTTGGTTGAGGTGGATATTGGGCTAATAAATATTCTAAAGTGGTGGAAAGTATTATTATGCCCAATATCATTTGATGACAGTCCCCATCTGAAGAAATGCACCAATCTTCTTGAATATGTGTTTTATTTAAACTTTTATTTAAGACGAAGGCTATGTAATTTCATCATTCCATAGTGTAGGTTGCTGAACTTGATTGAGCTTGAAGAGTGGTAATGGTTGAGGTAATTTTTAAGAATTGATACAGAAACATGAAAGTGTATTCTTTGCCTTTAACTGAATATTTTGTACATTTCACAGTATATACAGAATTTCAGCACCATTGCCACCAGGTTGAAATCTTCCACATATGATGACATCTGTCCAGTTTTCAGGCTGCAGTCTGAGAAAGAGAAGCCACAGGAGGAGGTAGCTTGCATCCGAGCAGAGTTTGTACCAGGTTCTTGTCGCATCATGAAAGAGTTGTTCGCTGATAAAGAGCCTGCCAACTGTTCCCACCAGCTCTCAGATGTGATTTGTACAATTACGGTATGAATTTTAAATTCAATTGAGAAATAACCTTTCAGCACCTGGAAGGAATGCATACTAAGATTATTGGGCACCATGGTAGTGTAGCAGTTAGTGCAACACTTACGCTTGGGGTGTACCAGAGTTCAGAGTTCAAATCCAGCACCATTCTGTGAGGAGTGCTCCCTATGGGTTTGTTGAAACCTAACCATTGATCAATTAACTAAGTGCAAAATGAAACCCAAATAGAAATGTTTCCAGCCTGTGTGGTTCTGTTATTTATTGTTTGATCAGAAGCTTTGTGGTGGGAATTGTAATACTTGCAATTTACACCTTTTAAAATTTTGTTTTCTCAAAGCAATATAATCCCTCAAAGCCTGAAGCAACCTGTCACCACGATCTGTGCAGTAAATCATCTTCAGTAGTTGTGGGATTGTACAATGAAGAGCTGGGTGTTAATCAGTGGTTGAAATTTAAATCCACAATGGAAGCAGTGATATTTATTAATGAAGAGCTGCTAATGGACTGGAGGACCTATCACCATGGTTACTGTTTTATACGCTGCCTCAGCCATCATGGGAGGAAGATGTCACAACTTCTTATTCTACCTCCTGTTCTGCGTGAAGATCACAGATCCATCAACAAACTTACAAATGAACCAGCACTGAATGTGAATATTTTACTCTTGGATTCTGTATCCAGGCACCATTTTTATAGAAGTCTACCAAAAACTATTGATGCATTCAGAAATCTGAATACTAATGTGTTCAAAACTGGACAAGTATTTGACTTTGAACTGGTTCAAGGTATAAAAAGTAGGACGTTTGAGTCTCTTCAGGCTCTGTTTGGTGGTGAGTCATTCAAGCCACTTAAACCATTCAGTTCATTTGGTCTGCCACCAAAGGCTGTGGATTTCAAAAAGACACTTGGAAACTTTAAAAGATTTGGATATGAGACTTTATATTTGGAAGACATGTGCTGGAAGTGGGATTGGGGTTTGGTGAAAGAGCTAAGAGCTCTTAACAAAAAAGCACCATTTTCAGAAAGGGCACAGCTGCTTTTGGAAGCAGCCAGGAGAAGTGGAATTGACAGGATGGATGTTTCATATTCTAGCTGTGATATTCTTCAAGAAAATGGGGTGAAGGACATGTTCCATGGTCCTGCTGCTCTATGTTACAATGGTATCCATCAACACACCTACCTCCTCCAGTATATTGAGTACTTTGTCACTCGTTTGTCTTTCCTGCAAAAGCGTTTTTTCAGCTTTCTTATGCTGGACACTAATCATGAAGATACAGGTCTCAGGTTAAAGCAAGTAGATGAGGACCTGTCCAAACACGTAACTTACTTGGCTGATCAACAAAACACTCTAACCTTCATTCTTTCAGACCACGGCAATAACTATGGGAAGTTTGTCTCGATGTCTACAGAATCTCAAATAGAGCTATTCCACACCACACTTTTTGTCATTGTCCCAGATACAGCAGCTGCTTTACTAGGTGAAGAGAGGATTCGATCCTTGCATACAAACCAACACAGATTGATCAGCCTCCTTGATATTCATCATACCTTACAAGGTCTATTACCAGGTGCTGGAGCCATGAAAGAGAATAGTGTGAAATATGGGATAAATACTGATGGGTTGCTGAGTCCAGTTTCTCCCAATAGGACCTGTGACAGCATTCCAAGGATTCCTCCAAACTTTTGCATTTGCCAAGATTTTGAAAAACCAGTAGTGAGTGATTCCAGTTTTGCGCTGTTTGCTGAATTTGCACTTGGTCAAATGAACCATGAAATCCTTCAACAACAGGTAACTGCAAAAGGTGCTCTTGAAGGACGCTGGGCCTGTCAAAAATTAGTTGGTGTTAGATTTGACAATGTGAAAATTCGTGAAGAGCACAGAAATGAGACTGTTGTGAAACTTGATCTTTATGTAAAGGGTTCTGAAATTACAGGCCGTGAGGAAGAAAAATACTTGGTGGTTATAGACTTCAACTTTCTGGTCGACGCTTCAATGACTTTAGTAGGTTTTGACCGTTTGACTCCATACAGCCCTTATGAGATTTGTGCTAATCGTGATTTAAGATTTAAGATTGATTTAAGATTGTGCATTTGTGATGTAGAAAATGTCCATGAAGCACCTATTCCATATTGGAAAAATACTTTGACCTCATCAGTGTCTTGGATGGAGACTAATTTCAGTTCAATTCATGAGAACTGTCTGTACCTTATCAAAAGGCATTATAACTTGGGTGTTGTTTTGGCTGTGCTTAATGCCTGCTCACATTTGCACTATGACATAGAATTTGACTTCCTGACTGTAAATATGTACTCTTCATCTGTGATGCCTGTAAATGTGACACTTTGGTCAGGATCAGAGGTGCTCTTAACTGTTGGATTTCAGAAAACTAAGGGAAAACCTTGGAAGTATAAATATTCTTTGAATTACAGAGCATTTGCTTTATAGATGAAACCCCACACACGTTCTCTCAACGGAAACATTTTCAATTCAATAAAATGACTTCAGACAACCTTTAGAGTTGTAGCTATCAAGTGGAGTATGCCTAGCACTGAAATCAGGAGCACAGTTTTTTTTATTAAAAAGTTCTAGAATACAAATCTAGAATACAAACCTGCAACACAATCTGCAGGAAAGTGACACAAATCTTGAGTAAATGCGAGGAAATCTGCAGATGCTGGAAATTCAAACAACACACACAAAATGCTGGTGGAACACAGCAGGCCAGGCAGCATCTATAAGGAGAAGCACTGTCGACGAAGGGTCTCGGCCCGGAACGTTGACAGTACAAATCTTGAGTGCTTTTTCTTAAAAGCAAGAATAGCAGAGTTTTGGGAAAACTGTTTTGACAGTGTTTCAATTCTGTGGATTGTCTCCTGTTTTAGCAGCTGGTGAATCCTTATGTGTGGCATTAAGTAGAATGCATCCTTTCGGCTGTCTGGTTATAGCTGGACTGCTACAAGGCTTCTAGCTCATTCTAGGAACTTTTCAGGAACATTCTAGGAACTCCATATCCACTACAAGTATATAACTATCTCTCTTTATAAACCCAAATCTTCAAGTTTCTCTGTCTCTTTGCTCATTATTTTCATGTGGTTTTGCAGTTTAGGTTTCCGATATTTGTCTGTGGCAGCACTCTTGGTTGAATAGTGAGATTTGTTAGCACAGATTAGTTACCAGGGGTGTCAAACTCATTTTAGGTCACGGGCCGGATTGAGCAAAATGCAGCTTCATGCGGGCCGGATCAGTCGGACGCGTGCGAACGCAGCTTTCGTTGCCTCCGTTTTTTCAGCCTGCTCTCATGTGTCTCAGTCTCTGCTATAACTACAAAGTGTTTCACTTTACAAATTCCGTTTCTTATGAAGAAGACTGCCGAGCAAGACTGCCGAATAAACACTAAAAACCCTGAAAACCTGGTACCTGAATAAACTCAGCATTAGCCATATCATACGCCATACGCTTCGATTACTGGGGCCAGCTTTAATAGTAATTAGATATTATCTCGCGGGCCAAAGATAATTCCACCGCGGGCCGGATTTGGCCCGCGGGCCTTGAGTTTGACATATATGAGTTAGACCATCTTCTTAATGGAGAGAAGAAATATTTATTCTTGGAATCACATTTCTGCACATATTTCACAGCTCAATCATTTTCCTTGTCTAACATGAACTGAAAAATGATCTAGATAACATGCTTGCTTATTCTGATCGTGTAAATTGGAGTATCTTTTGGTAATCAGAATCGGGTTTAATATCACCAGAATACGTCATGAAATTTGTTGTTTTTGCAGTGGCAGTACAATGCAATACATGATAAATATACATAAAACTGAATTACAGTAATTATATGCAGTGTACATATATTAAATAGTTAAATAAGCAACGCAAGAACAGAGATTGAAAATTAGTGAGGTAGTGTTCATGGGTTCAACGTCCATTCAGAAATCGGATGGCAGAAGGGAAGAAGCTGTTCCTGAATCACTGAGTGTGTGCCTTCAGGCTTCTGTACTTTGTTCCTGATGGTAACAGTGAGAAGAGGGCATGTTCTGCATGGTGGGGGTCGATAGAGATGAACGCCTAGTTTTTGAGGCGACGCTCCTTGGAGATGTCTTGGATGCTCTGGAGGGCAGTACCCCTGATGGAGCTGACTAATTTTACAACTCTACACTGTGCAGACAGTGATGTAGTCAGTCAGGATGTGTTCCACGCTACACCTGTAGAAACTTTGGAGTGTTTTAGGTGACATTCCAAATCTCCTCAAACTTCTAATGAAATACAGCTAACACGAGGAAATCTGCAGATGCTGGAAATTCAAGCAACACACACAAAATGCTGGTGGAATGCAGCAGGCCAGGCAGCATCTATAGGAAGAAGTACAGTTGACGCTTTGGGCGGAGACCCTTCATCAGGACTAACTGAAAGGAAAAATAGTAAGAGATTTGGAAGTGTGGGGGAGGGGGAATGCAAAATGATAGAAGACCAGAGGGGGTGGGATGAAGCTAAGAGCTGGAAAGGTGATTGGCAAAAGGGATACAGAGCTGGAGAAGGGAAAGGATCATGGGACGGGAGGCCTAGGGAGAAAGGAAGGGGGAAGGGGAGCACCAGAGGGAGATGGAGAATATGTAGAGTGATGGCGGGGGGGGGGGGGGGGAAACTAAATATGTCAGGGATGGGGTAAGAAGGGGAGAAGGGGCATTAACAGAAGTTAGAGAAGTCAATGTTCCTGCCATCAAATACAGCTGCTGTCTTTGTGGCTGCATTGAAGTGTTGGGACCTCAGAGATTTTGACAGCAAGGAACTTGAAATTGCTCACTTTCTCCATCTCTGATTCCTCTGAGGATTGGTATGTGGTTCCCTTGCTATCTTACCCTTTTTGAATAATTTCTTTGGTCTTACTGACATTGAGTGCAAAGTTATTGCTGTGATATCACTCAACTAGCTGGTATATCTTGCTCCAGTATGCCTTCTTGTTACCATCTGAGATTTTTCCAACAATGGTTGTATCATCAGCAAGTTTATAGATGGCATTTGAGCTGTGCCTGGCCACACAGTAATGGGTGTAGAGAGTAGAGCAGTGGGGTCAAAACACATCCCTGAGGTGTGCCCATGTTGATTGTCAGCGAGGAGGAAATGTTATTACCAATCCGCACAGATTGTGGTCTTCCAGTCAGGAAGTTGAGGATCCAGTTGCAGAGGGAGGTAGAGGGATGCAGGTTCTGTAGCTTTTCGATCAGGACTGCTGGGATGGTGGTTTTATTGGAGGACCAGGAGGAATGGATTTAAGTGGGTGTAGCAGTGGAGTGGATTTGTGAGGGAAATGTGTGGGAAGGGAAGGAAGGAATTTGTCGGTTTGAAAAATAATTAAAGGATATTGGTGACATGAGAAGCTAGCAGAAAGTTGATTACTGTGCTTTCATTCTGAGTTTTCAAAAGGGCTGTCGGTTAAATCAGCAATACTGGAAGGCATCAACTGTTAATCAATAAATCTGCTTAAGTTCAAAGGTACAATTTAATGTCAGAGAAATGTATACAATATACATCCTGAAATGCTTTTTCTTCGCAACCATGCATGAAAACAGAGGAGTGATCCAAAGGATGAACAACAGTCAAATGTTAGAATCCCAAAGTCCCCTCGAGCTCCCCCCTGCGTGTAAGCGGCAGCAAGCAACAAAACTCCCCCCCCGACAAAAAAAATAGCATCGGTACTCACCACCGAGCACTCAAGCGTGAGCAAAGCAACAGCAAAGACACAGATTTGCAGTTACCCCAAAGACTTAGCGTTTCACCCAGTATTCAACATACCACAGGTTTTCTCTCTCTCCCTAATAAGGGAGAAAGAGGTGTCTCCATTTTCCCAGTGAGGGGGGGGGGGAAGACAACAAAAAACTTGCTGGTTTACAATGTTTAAAGTCCGCCATGTCGATGAAGAACAGTATGACAAATATTTGGTTTAAAAAGAAAGAGTAGATGAGAATCATATGAAGGACAGTATGTTGATTTGAAGGAATTGTTGGATAGTTAGCTATTTTAATAATAGCTTGGTCCAGCTGGTTTCATATTCAGTTCCACGTGTGAATTCCAGGAAGCTTCTTGTGCTCTAGACGTCCATACATGCAAGAAATGTCATCAAGCAGAGAAAGTAGAGATCTGGATTTTGGCATGCAAACGAGAAATTTCATTGCATCCTGGTGTATATGACAATAAACTAATCTGAATCTGGAATGCTTAAGAAGATGATCACTCCACAGCTTAAGTGCTGGCACAGTGGGTATGCGTATACAAGGAGAGGAGTCCCAAATGCAGCATTCTGCCTTGTAGCTCATAGTGGGAGTGGCAAAGTTTCCTGAGGAGTGCAGTCAAAATCAGAATCAGGTTTATTATCACCAGCATGTGTCGTGAAATTTGTTAACTTAGCAGCAGCAGTTCAATGCAATGCATAATATAGAAGAAAATAAATAAATCGATCAATCAATTACAGTATATATAGAATAAATTAAAAATCATGCAAAAACAGAAATAATATATATTAAAAAGAAAGTGAGGTAGTGTTCATGGGTTCAATGTCCATTTAGGAATCGGATGGTGGAGGGGAAGAAGCTTTTCCTGAATCGCTGAGTGTGTGCCTTTAGGCTTCTGTACCTGCTACCTGATGGTAACAGTGAGAAAAGGGCATGCCTTGGATGGTGGAGGTCCCTAATAATGGATGCTGCCTTTCTGAGACACCGCTCCTTGAAGATGTCCTGGGTACTTTGTAGGCTGGTACCCAAGATGGTGCAGACTAAATTTGCGACCTTCTGCAGTTTTATTGGTCCTGTGTAGGAGCAACCCCCCACCCCCCATTCCAGACAGTGGTGCAGCCTATCAGAATGCTTATGAGGTACATCTATAGAAGTTTTTGAGTGTTTTTGTTGACATACCAAATCTCTTCAAACTCCTAATGAAGTGTAGCCACTGTCTTGCCTTCTTTATAAATATATCAATATGTTGGCACCAGGTTAGGTCCTTGGAGATCTTGACACCCTGGAACTTGAAAGTGCTCACTTTTTCCACTTCTGATCCCTCTGAGGATTGGTATGTGTTCCTTCATCTTACCCTTCTTGAAGTCCACAATCAACTCTTTTGTCTTACTGACGTTGAGTTCAAAGTTGTTGCTGTGGCACTGCTCCACTAGTTGGTAAATCTCATTCCTGTACGCCCTCTCATCTCCATCTGAAATTCTATCAACAATAGTTGTATCATCAGCAAATTTATAGATGGTATTTGAGTCATGCCTAGCCACACTGTCATGGGTATAGAGAGGGTAGAGCAG
The DNA here is from genome assembly GCF_048418815.1 of Hemitrygon akajei. NCBI lineage: Eukaryota > Metazoa > Chordata > Chondrichthyes > Myliobatiformes > Dasyatidae > Hemitrygon > Hemitrygon akajei. The sequence goes on along the minus strand of NC_133136.1, from coordinate 109,845,322 downwards.
TGGGCTAAGCACAGACCGCTGAGGTGCGTCAGTGTTGATCGTCAGTGAGGAGGAGATGTTATCACCAAGATTGTGGTCTTCTGGTTAGGAAGTCGCGGATCCAATTGCAGAGGGAAGTACGGAGGCCCAGGTTCTGTAACTTGTCAATCAGGATTGTGGGAATGATGGTGTTAAATGCTGAGCTATAGTCAATGAACAGTATCCTGACATAGATGTTTGTATTGTCCAGGTGGTCTAAGGCCATGTGAAGAGCCATTGAGATTGAGTCAGAGCCAAGAACATGAACGAAATACTGCACTGAGGTAGATAGGAGAGGAAAGCTCCAGTGGTTGAGGACTCAATTAGTAAGGGGCAAGAGGGTGTTTCTACAACACAGATGTGATCCCAGGATGCTATGTTGTTTCCAGATGCCATGGTGTTTACTGAATGGCTATAAATGGTGGGAGCTTCGGAGCATTGGTTTACAAGAGTATAATAGAACATCAATAAATGAGGCCAACTGGGTTAAAATAAAAAGCAAAGAATGAACAATCTTGCTGCTGTAGATCCTCAACGATCTGAGGGAGAGTGATTTAGGCAAATTTCCAATCAGTATAAACCTAGCAAGGCTTAGTAATGATGAATTCAACTACTCTAACTTTAGAGTAGCAGTGTGAAAGTTATGTTGGAGCTGACTTATTGGAACTTTTTCCATCAGTGAAAAAGAGGAGCATTTTCAGATTAAGATTTAGGGAATGGACCCAGGCAAGTGAAAATAGTGAGGGGGGGGGGGAAACATTTTAGAAACAACGTCTATTAGTTAGTTATATTTAGTATAGATATGAAAAAAGGCAAAGATATACCATGATTTTAAAAAGCTCTGAATTTGTGTAAGGATAGTTTTACCAAAGGATGTAATTAGGAGCTGGTCAAATCAAGGGAAACCAAAATGGATTTTATAAATATATTTTGGGAAAGAAAATTATAAAGGGGGAAGGGGGGAAAGGGTGGGCTATTAGACAATGAAATCACAATTTTTAACTATGGAAATGGAAATTTTTTGTTTCTTCACAGAATAAGAGGATGCAAACATTCATATTTAAGATGTAGGGTGTGAAATGTGTGATATTCAGGATTCAGACATCTTTTAAAGAATGTAAGTTATTAGGTTTGGATAAAATATACTAGGCTATTCAGAGAGGGAGTACAAGGAGGAAATAGTATGTTACTTTTCAATCCTCTTTGACCACAGTTGATGGCGCCAGAGGCCATGAAGACCTTTTTTTTAAATGATGGAGAAATAAGATGAAGTGTGGATGATTAGAAAGAAGTAAGTCAGCTTAATATTACTGGAGGGGAATTAATGGAAGACATTCGGAGTGTAAATCAATCTCAAGTGAAACACTGATCAATCAAGTCCATCAATATTGATTTGTTAACAGAAGGCTGTGTCTAACTAACTTGATTTGAGATGCTGTGCAGATTTAACAAGTGTTAAATTCTAGATATGGATCATAGATTTTACCAAGGCATTAGACAATTTCCTCAGAAGTAGAATCCCATGAGATAAAAAGGAAGATGGATTTAAAATGAGCTTGGTAGGAGTCTTAGTGACTGTAAAGGCTGTGTAGCTCTTGGTTTTTTTGCATATTTCACCATGTATGCAATATATCCAGGTCCAAGAATGAAGGTGCGCTTGTCAAAACTAGGAAGACACACTGTACCTCTTGTAAGGAAAACTTGAAGATGACTTCAGTTGTGTCTCTGTCTTGGACACTAATGTTGTTCATGCTCACCATCTCGCCAGACCATCAAGAAAAATGACAAGGTCCCATGATCGTATTGTATCTTTGACCATTGCTCCCTGTTTTCTCCCTTCCTCCTGTCTTGTAGATAACATTTGCTGCCTTCCAATCTCCATACAGTGCCTTGTAAAGTATTTGGCCCCCAATCCTTTGTTCACATAAATGAGTATTATAACTAGGGATTTTGATCAATTTAACCAAGAATTTTTCAAGTTCAAGTCACTTTTTATTGTCATTTCAACCATAACTGCTGGCACAGTACACAGTAAAAACGAGACAACGTTTTTCAGGACCATGGTGCTACATGAGACAATACAAAAACTACACTGAACTACGTAAAACAACACAAAAAAAACTACACTAGACTACAGACCTACCCAGCACTGCATAAAGTGCACAAAACAGTGCAGGCATTACAATAAATAATAAACAAGATGATAGGCACAGTAGAAGGCAATAGGTTGGTGTCAGTCTAGGCTCTGGGTATTGAGGAGTCTGATGGCTTGGGGGAAGAAACTGTTACACAGTCTGGTCGTGAGAGCCCAGACATTTTGGTGTCTTTTTCCAGATGGCAGGAGGGAGAGGAGTTTGAGGGGTGCGTAGGGTCCTTCATAATGCTGTTTGCTTTGCGGATGCAGCATGTAGTGTAAGTATCTGTAATGGCGGGAAGAGAGACCCCAATGATCTTCTCGGCTGACTTCACTATCCGCTGCAGGGTCTTGCGATCCGCGATGGTGCAGTTTCCAAGCCAGGCAGTAATGCAGTTGCTCAGGATGCTCTCAATACAACATCTAGAATGTGTGGATGGGGGGGTGGGAAGTGGACTTTCCTTAGCCTTTGCAGAAAGTAGAGATGCTGCTGGGATTTCTTTGCTGTAGAGCTGGTGTTGAGGGACCAGGTGAGATTCTCTGCCAGGTGAACACCAAGAAATTTGGTGCTATTAACGATCTCTACTGAGGAGCCATCAATGTTCAGCAGAGAGTGGTCGCTCCATGCCCTCCTGAAGTTAACACCCATCTCTTTTGTTCACATTCAGAAACAGGTTGTTGGCTCTGCATCAGTCTGTTAGCCGCTGCACCTCCTCTCTGTAAACTGACTCGTTGTTCTTGCTGATGAGACCCACTGCCATCATGTCATTGGCGAACTTGATGATGTGGTTTGAGCTGTGTGTTGCAGCACAGTCGTGGGTCAGCAGAGTGAACAGCAGTGGACTGAGCACACAGCCCTGGGGGGGGGGGGGGGGGCCCTGTGCTCAGTGTGATGGTGTTGGACATGCTGCCTCTGATTCGGACCGACTGAGGTCTCCCAGTCAGGAAGTCTAGGATCCAGTTGCAAAGGGAGGTGTTCAGGCCCAGTAGGCTCAGCTTTCCAATCAGTTTCTGAGAAATGATTGATTTATATCCTTTTGTCACAGTATAGCCCAAAAAAGCAGGAAAAACTAAAAATACAAAAACTGAAATGCCAATAATTCAGAAGTATTTACCCGCCTCCCCCCCCCCCCCCGCTGCTCAGTACTTGGTTGAATCACCTCTTGCAGCTATTCTTCTTTTGCTCGCTACACCACTGGAATTTAGGAGAACAATGAAGGCCTTTCATCTCTGGCAGCAGTCACAGCTTCTTTTCACCATGTCAGTAGCTTCCTCTTGGATTACTGTCAGTAATGCAAGTCCTGGGTGGGAACTCAGGAATACCATTACACTCAGATGTAGGATTCTTCATTGCTGTTTCTGTAACAGTTTTGTTTGACCGGTCAGGATTGTTAGCTCTGAGCTGAATCCCCCGTGCCTGGTGGACCAGTGGACCACTCCTTGTCTGACCTCTACCCTTTGACCTGTTTGGCATGGTTGACACTACCAAGAACCAAAGCACAAGGCCCTGACTCATTAAGGCATGCAAGCCTCCAAACCACAAGAAGGTTGTGCTCCTCTTGGAGGTTTGCAGCTGTTAAACATAGAAACATAGAAAGCCCACAGCACAATACAGGCCCTTCGGCCCACAAAGCTGTGCCAAACATGTTCTTACCTTAGAGCTACCTAGGTTTACCCATGGCCCTCTATTTTTCTAAGCTCCATGTATCCATCCAGGAGTCTCTTAAAAGACCCTATCGTTCTTGATCCACCAGTGCCGCCGGCAGCCCACTCCACGCACAGCCAATAATTTTTTGGATAAGTCTTTGCACAACATGATGGAGCAAGATTTGCCCATTTCTTGCAAAATTGCTCAAGCTGTGCTAGGTTAGTTGGGGAGTGATAGTGAACCGAATTCTTCTATATCTTGTACACACCAAACATGACAGACTCTTCTGTATTATTCATCTATATATTTGTCAGAAAATATTGATACTGTGCCAAGTCGGAAGATGGTGATCATAGGGAAACAGACCTCTGCCATATATTAATTCCCGTATTTTATTTGTATGGTCATTAAAACATGATTTTAAGATTGTCCTTGGGTAGCTGTATTTTTGTATTTAGTCTATTATTTGTAATTCCTCTAGCAACTAAACAAAACAATACAAAAGAAATTGTGCAGATGTTGGAAATCTTGAGCTACATACAGAATGTTGGAGGGACTCAGCAGGTCAAGCAGCATCTGTGGAGGGCAATGAACAGTTGACATTTCAGTCTGGGACTCTTCGTCAGCACTCAATTTTATTTTAAACAAGTCAGATTTAACTAGTTCCAGATTTGTGAACTGGTGAATGCAAGTCATCATATTGGGGAGAAAGCAGTTCTTTGACTGATGAGGCACTACATTGATTTATGCTAAGGTTATTCAGAAACAAAGGTTGACATCAATTTATCTCAGTCTTTGATCTTAGATATTAAAAATAAAATTTCTAATCTAAAATATTTAGAGATGGAAATTTATAGCCAAGGATTTTAATATTTTATTTGCAGAGCTTGATCTATCTGGAATGTTAGTGTTGTTATATCTTGTGCAACCTTAAGCGTAGTGTTGAATAATGGACAATAATCCCGCAGTGTGTTATTTATCATTTCTCATGCTAGGATACAGAAATTAATTCTTCCATTCAGTTCTGATCAAGTGTCTTTAACCTGAATCATTAATTGCTTCTTATTCCACAGCTGCAGTTTGACCTACTGAGTATTTTCAGTATTTAGTTTGGATTTGCAGTACCTGTAGTTGTCGACTTTATTTCCATATTTTGTCAGCATAAGTTAACCTCTTTTTCTTTTATTGTTGTACTTTTATGTTTAATTATGGTCAGGAGATTCAAAGGACATTTTCTCCTTATAGTTTTGCTTAATATGTGATTTTTCTCCATTTTATTTTATTCCAGCATCCGTTAATCAGCAGTAGTTATGTTTATCCACCTATAACCTTCATTATACTCAGTAGATTCCAATAAGGCTGTTTCTTGGAAATAAGTTAACTCTTCAACTGCTGCAAAAATTTTGAAGAATATTTTTTTATAGCTCTGGCTTTTTTCCCGTCCTTTTTTATCACTCTAGGATTGCACCAAAGTTGTTTTAATGTTCGTGATGCTGCCAGAAATTTTTGTTTTGCATTCTTGTGTTTAGTATATTGCCTTATTGTCAGAGAATTCAGTATTTGTGGTTTACCTCTTGATATTATCGTGGGTCAGTTCCCAAATTTAACTAAATAAGTAGTTTATTTAAATAAGAATAAATAAATAAGTGGCAGTAATATCAGAATCAGGTTTAATATCACTTTTCAATTCAAAGTTCTAGTTTATTGTTATAGACATTGATAAGGAGTGAATGCTCTGAAAGTTAAAATTTTTCGGCAGCAGCAACACAGTACATAACAAAATGAGGACAAGTACAATAAATATTGCTATTAGTTTATCATTGTCACATGTACCAAAAGCTTGTCTTGCACACTGTTCATCTACATAAATCAAATAGTTACACAGTGCATTGAGGTAGAACAAGGAAAAACAATAGGACTTCAGAATAAGTTGTAAACGCTACAGAGTCAGTGTAGTAATGCAAGTGAACTATAAAGCACAGGAGCCGAACAAAGTACATATACAGGATATAGAATTGTGTAAGGTAAAGGAAACAAGTAGGGAAGTTATGGAAACTATGACAATTAAAGAGCAGGAAGTACTGGAGCTTTTAAGGAATATAAAAGTGGATAAATCTCCGGGTCCTGATAGGATATTCCCTAGGACCTTGGGGGAAGTTATTGTAGAAATAGCAGGGGCTCTGACAGAAATATTTCAAATGTCATTAGAAACGGGGATGGTGCCAGAGGATTGACATATTGCTCATGTGGTTCCATTGTTTAAAAAGGGTTCTAAGAGTAAACCTAGCAATTATAGGCCTGTCAGTTTGACGTCAGTGGTGGGTAAATTAATGAAAAGTATTCTTAGAGATGGTATATATAATTATCTGGATAGACAGGGTCTGATTAGGAACAGTCAACTTGGATTTGTGCGTGGAAGGTCATGTTTGACAAATCTTATTGAATTTTTTGAAGAGGTTACGAGGAAAGTTGACGAGGGTAAAGCAGTGGATGTTGTCTATATGGACTTCAGTAAGGCCTTTGACAAGGTTCCACACGGAAGGTTAGTTAGGAAGGTTCAATCGTTAGGTATAAATATTGAAGTAGTAAAATGTATTCAACAGTGGCTGGATGGGAGATGCCAGAGAGTAGTGGTGGATAACTGTTTGTCAGGTTGGAGACCGGTGACTAGTGATGTGCCTCAGGGATCTGTACTGGGTCCAATGTTGTTTGTAATATACATTAATGATCTGGATGATGGGGTGGTAAATTGGATTAGTAAGTATGCTGGTGATACTAAGGTAGGTGGCGTTGTGGATAATGAAGTAGGTTTTCAAAGCTTGCAGAGAGATTTAGGCCAGTTAGAAGAGTGGGCTGAACGATGGCAGATGGAGTTTATTGCTGATAAGTGTGAGGTGCTACATTTTGGTAGGAATAATCCAAATAGGACATACTTGATAAATGGTAGGGCATTGAAGAATGCAGTAGAACAGAGTGATCTAGGAATAATGGTGCATAGTTCACTGAAGGTAGAATCTCATGTGGATAGGGTGGTGAAGAAAGCTTTTGGTATGCTGGCCTTTATAAATCAGAGCATTGAGTATAGGAGTTGGGATGTAATGTTAAAATTGTACAAGGCATTGGTAAGGCTGAATTTGGAGTATTGTGTACAGCTCTGGTCACCGAATTATTGGAAAGATGTCAACAAGATAGAGAGAGTGCAGAGAAGATTTACTAGAATGTTACCTGGGTTTCAGCACCTAAGTTACAGAGAAAGGTTGAACAAGTTAGGTCTTTATTCTTTGGAGCGTAGAAGGTTGAGGGGGAACTTGATAGAGGTATTTAAAATTATGAGGGGGATAGATAGAGTTGACGTGGATAGGCTTTTTCCATTGAGAGTAGGGGAGATTCAAACAAGAGGACATGAGTTGAGAGTTAGGGGGCAAAAATTTAAGGATAACACGAGGGGGAATTTCTTTACTCAGAGAGTGGCAGCTGTGTGGAACGAGCTTCCAGTAGAAGTGGTAGAGGCAGGTTCAGTATTGTCATTTAAAGTAAAATACGGACAGGAAAGGAATGGAGGATTATGGGCTGAGTGCGGGTCAGTGGGACTAGGTGAGAGTAAGCATTCAGCACGGACTAGAAGGGCCGAGATGGCCTGTTTCCATGCTGTAATTGTTATATGGTTATATGGTTACATCGTGCAGTTAAGAGTATCTTGTACAAGTTCCATTCAAGGGACTGAGAATAGCAGGATAAATTTCTTAGAGCTTGGTTGTACTTTCAGGCCATTCAATAGGAGTGGCAAGGGGAAAGTGGGTGCTGTCTGCTTTACTGTGTGAGGGGGGGGGCTGGTTTCTATGATATGCTGGGCTTTGTGTATAACTCTGCAGTTTCTTGTGAAGATGTATAACATCAATTATACATAGTTTATGTGTATATGAACACTAGTGCACGAGCGAGACTAGCTTCTATTCCATCCAATAGTCAAGGTGCTGCCATGAAACTACTTGCTTGTACTTTTGTATTTATTATTGTTATTGCACACTAGAAACATCTTCACTATTTTGACATTGTGTTAAGACTTGGTGCTTGCTTTTTTGCCATTTGGTCAGGTGGATGTGTCTTTAAGTTTTTCAAAGTTTTGAGCAGAAAATAACAGAGCTCTTGAAAGAATAATTGTTATATGTTTCCTCCTGGATGATAAGACCGTTAGACATGGGAGCACAATTAGGCCATTTGGCCCATTGTGTCTGCTCTGACATTTCATTATGGCTTTGTTTCTGCTTAATAGTATTTTAATTTGCCTTGCCCCAATTAAATACTTTTATGTATTTTCTGCTCCTATCCCTGTCCAAACATATGGTAAATGTCAGGGAGATGTGGTTACTGTCACCAAGCTGCTCGCCTATGAAGAGATCTGTCAGCTGACTAGGTTTGTTGCCTAGTGCTAGATCAGGAATTGCCAGCCTGGTTGCCATGAATCCCTTGGTTAATGGTAGGGGCCATGGCATCAAAAAGGTTGGAAACTCCTGTACTAGATCCATGATGACCTCTCCTCCATTTGGCCAGTCTACATTTTGTGTCAGGAATCCTTCCTGGACATACCCAACAAATTCTGCCCTATCTACAGCTTTTGAACTAAGGAAGTGTCAATCAATATTAGGAAAAGAACACCAGTCAATCAAAACCGTTACTTCGCAGAATTCGTATAAATCATTTCCAGTTTGGTCTTTCCTGCTCATTTTATTCCCTGAAGCAATAGGTTTCTCTATAAATCCTTCAAAGGAAATCATAGAAAATTCCAGAATGTCGATGAGATAGGCATGTGGTATGTGGATGAAAGCAACTATTGTACTTTGATCTTGTTAATTGACAACTGGCAAATGCTTTTGTTTATTTCTTAAAATAGTTATATAATTGGACATTTTAAATATATATATATAATATTTTGCTGTTCAACTTTTAACATAAAAAAGTTTAATATGCCGTGAGAACATTAGCACAAGTTCCCTACAGCATTTATTTAAAGAGTGATTGATGTGTGACACATTATCCTAATCTTTCTGCATTTGTTAACTTTACCACAATTTTTCTTTGGATTTTTTAAAAACTAGCTTAATTGGATTTCTTTCACTATCTGTTAACATTCATAGAAATAAATGTGGGAGGAAAGATACACGGGAATCAGAGTGCTGGAACTGAAGTAAATTTCACATGCTTTGTTGATCACTAATACCAACCAAGCAAATATTTTTCTTCATCTGCTATGAATCATTTGGTTTCCTATAAAAATAAAATACAATTTATAATCCTAATCTGGACTAAAAATAAAATAAAACATTAATCAGTAGATCAGCAAAAAATTGTTTCATGGTAATGTAAATGGTTCGTGGAATTGCTTAAGTGCAATGGGGTTTTGCTTGCGTGCTGCGGTTTCCTTGCACATTTTCAAAGACACAGAGCTAGAGCTAGTGAGCTGTGGGCTTGCTATAGTGACAACACTTGCAGGCTGCCCAGCACAATCCTTGCTGATTTGATTTGATATAAATGATACATTTCACCATTATGTACATGTGACGGATAAAGCTAATTTTTATCTTTTGTAACCCTCAGCATTACGAAAGTTTACAAACCACATGTTTAGCATTGCAGAGATGAAGATTGTGGCAAATAAAGGAAGTTTATAGATTGATAGATATAATGTTTCAGTTTGGTGATCATTTCTGATGCAAAGCCATCAACCCGAAACCAATTTGGCATGATCTGCTGTATGTTGGATTTTGCCTTGGCTATGCAAGCTTTTATTTTGAAATGTAAATTGAGAAAGCTGCTAATAACATTTAGTAACCCTGTGTTTTATTTTAAAAAATGTTTTTGGAGTCTTCCACCAAGGATTATTAATAGTACAGTGATTTATAAACTGGCTGAGGCCCTACATCTTATTTGAGCTCTCTGTGGGTAAATCTGTGGAGAATACAGACTGTCCTCCAAAGTGAAAATATTTCAGTGAGGAAATGAAAAATTACTCTGACTCAAAACCTAAAAATTTCAACTAGTACTCCATGGTTAAAAAAAATATCTGTGACCATTTAATTTTGGTAGCTTTCAATTTACCACGTTTCAGCTCTACGTTTAAAATGCTTATTGACATTCTTCCTCAATATGGCCGGCAAAACATAATTTACCCTTTACCTGCTTTGAAAGTAAAGAAAAAAATCTTCCATTTATACAATTCCCTTTCAGCCAACATTACAAAGTTTGTTCAGTTATTTACTTACCTGCTTGCATTAAATCCAAAGTTATGGTGTGACCACAGCTAGATTGCTTTCATGCCTAAATACTCATGATGATGACCAACATGTGGCTTGCCTTCTTAACTGCTGTCTGTTTGCTCTCAGTAGCGGCTGTGCAGGTGTCACTTTTGTAATTTTCGGTATCAATATTTCTCATTCTATTACCATTGAAATAATACTTTGCCTTTCTCTTTCCCTGTCAAAGTAGGTTATATCAGTTTTGTCTACATTACTGCCACATATTTGCCTGCTCACTTGCCAACATCACATTCAATAGTTTAATCTCTCCATTTAATATCCGGATGCACACAATGTACAACCTGAAATTCTTGTTCTTCACGGGCATCCACAAAAACAGAAGAGTGCCCCAAAGGAGTTTGGAGTTTAATGCTGAGAAGTGTGAGGTTCTACATTTTGGCAGGAATAATCCAAATAGAACATACAGGGTAAATGGTAGGGCATTGAGGAATGCAGTGGAACAGAGAGATCTAGGAATAACAGTGCATAGTTCCCTGAAGGTGGAGTCTCATGTAGATAGGGTGGTGAAGAAGGCTTTTGGAACGCTGGCCTTTATAAATCAGAGCATTGAGTACAGAAGTTGGGATGTAATGTTAAAATTGTACAAGGCATTGGTAAGGCCAAATTTGGAATATTGTGTACAGTTCTGGTCACCGAATTATAGGAAAGATATCAATAAATTCGAGAGAGTGCAGAGACGATTTACTAGGATGTTACCTGGGTTTCAGCACTTAAGTTACAGAGAAAGGTTGAACAAGTTAGGTCTCTATTCATTGGAGCGTAGAAGGTTGAGGGGGGATTTGATCGAGGTATTTAAAATGTTGAGAGGGATAGATAGAGTTGACGTGAATAGGCTGTTTCCATTGAGAGTAGGGGAGATTCAAACGAGAGGACATGATTTGAGAGTTAGGGGGCAAAAGTTTAAGGGAAACACGAGGGGGTATTTCTTTACTCAGAGAGTGATAGCTGTGTGGAATGAGCTTCCTATAGAAGTAGTAGAGGCCAGTTCAGTTGTGTCATTTAAGGTAAAATTGGATAGGTATATGGACAGGAAAGGAGTGGAGGGTTATGGGCTGAGTGCGGGTAGGTGGGACTAGGTGAGATTAAGAGTTCGGCACGGACTAGGAGGGCCGGAATGGACTGTTTCCGTGCTGTGATTGTTATATGGTTATATATGATGAGTGACAGTAAAAATGTTAGAATCCCAAAGTCCCCTTTACTCCCACCCCTCCCACGCACAAGCAGCAGTGAAGCATCAACCCGCCACTCACCCACTTTAGCAAAAAAGCATCAGTACCCTCCACCCACCAAGCTAGCAATAGCAAAGCCCCCCCCCAAGAAAGACCATGATCTGCAGTACACCTAAAACTAATCGTTCACCCAACATTTCGACATACCACATGCTCTCTTCTCCTCCCCCCCCCCCCACAATAGAGGGACAGAGAGGACCCCCCTTTCACAGCAAGAGGGGAGATCAATGAAGACAAACAACTCACTGATCATGGTGTTAAAGTCTGCCACATCAGTCTCTGACTAGAGAATTGCAACAAGCTCTCCCCCACCGAGAGAAAGAGAGAGCGCATGATTCACCGAATACAGAGCCTCCAACAGCTGGTCTGCTGTTCCCCATGTTATGTTTTCTCCCTCAATGCTTCAGCTGGCAGCACTGGCTCAGAATCGGCTCATCCCCAGGGCCGTGAAACCTTGGAACCCAGAGGCGGGCTCAGTTTCTGGGCTGTGTCCTTCGGATAGCGAGAAACAGCCAATCATGAGCCCCCTGGAGCACGTCCCACTGCCACAAAGAACTGAAGTTTGAGTGTAGCTCTATGTCAGGGTCTTCGACAGAACTCCATCCACTTTGAAAAGGAAAAAGAAAGGCTTTAAAGTTAGAAATTAAGCTGTTTCTGCAGATGAATTTGAAGAAGTAACTGTCGATGGCATCATAGTCTCAAGCCTCTTTACATCCTCCATCCTTCCTTCCATTGGTGGATTTAGTAATAATAGTTTCCTCATTCAAAACATTGGGAACAAAAACTCATTGATTAGCTGAGGCTCAATTTTCCACACAAAGCTCCAATGTGAAACTTTACAAAATGCCTCTTTTTGAAGAATCCAAATACTCTATGCCCATTGATATTTCCTTGTAGAATCATAGCAATGTGCAGCAAAGGAATAAAGTCATTCATGCCAATCATGATGCCTATCCACGTTAATCCCATTTAGCCACATTAGGTCTATATCCCTCTGTCTCTAATTAGCTATTCAAACATTGTTAGTGTATCTGCCTTCAATACAAACTCTGACAGATTATTCCAGATATTCACCACCTTCTGTATGTGGGGAAAAGCAAAATTAGAAACATAGAAAACCTACAGCACAATACAGGCCCTTCGGCCCACAAAAAATCTATTTCTAGTAAGTTTGTCGAGCATGATTTCCTTTTCATTAGTCCATGCTGATGTTATTAATTCCATCCTTTACAATAAATATTAGTGTTTTGCAGGGTGCTGATTTTAAACTTAGCGTTTTAAATAATATGTTGTGTTTGCTGCCCTTCAATCTGGAGGAGGTATTCCATGCTTCAAAATTTTGCAATGACATCCAATGCGTTTCCATGATTCTTTCTTTTGGTACTCTATGGTGCAACAAGCTAACAAGTCTCAGAATTCATTGTCTTTGAATGCCATTAAGTTCTTTAGTACACTCTTTTTAAAACCTAGTAATAATTTCCTTAAAATGTCTTACCTTTTTGTTAGACATTTGATTCCTGAGCATTTCTAGAAAGCTGTTTGTGTCCTCTTCAAAGGAACAAATTTTAAACAAAATCAAAGTATTTATCTGATTCTAAGGACCTACATTCACTTTGTCTCGGTTTTCTTTGCACAAATTTGTGTTCTGTGCAAGTTTATTTATATTCACATTTTGTCACAATTGAATATTGTGTTTTATTTTTGCTGAGGTTTTCCACTGCTCTCAATCCTCAGGCCTGACTACTTTACATGCCTCCTCTTTGTATTCAATACTATCCATATATTTATTTTGTAAGCTACGATTATGGCAGTTCTTGTACTTGGAACAGTGCAGCACAAGAACATGCTAACAACTCACAATATTGTGCTGAACCAATTAAGCTAATTCCTTTTGCCTGTAAAGAGTCCAAATTCCACCACTTCTGCATATTCACATCCCCATCCAAGATCCACTCAAACAATTCTTTTGTATCTGCCTCCACCACTGTCCCTAGCAATACTTTCTGGGAACATTCGAAGTTTTGGCTCTGAAAGGAATGTTCCAACGTTTGCTCCTCAAATGTTATCCATTTTTATGCTCAAGCCTGCACCTTCATACTTCACTTTGGTAATGTTTAGAACCATGGTTTTGCATCGACATACACTTTATATCTTAATGAAGAATGTTATGGTTATTCTTCACTGAAGGAATCACCACAGTGATTACAAAGGGAGTACATTCCTAGGCACCAGGCTTAAATTTCCAATGTAATAGTACTTGACATTGACCTACAAGGAGACAACTCAGAATAATTTACTTCTGTTTGCAGTATGCTTTCCAATTTCCCCTGCATGCAGAACTCTGGCATTGAACAATAAGTCATATATGATGCAGAATCCATGTAGACGGCAAAACAAATAATCAGAGCTCTAGCTTTTCATTAACATTTTAATGGGGTAAATTGAAGATTAGAATGCACATGTAAACTCATTAGAAGCCAGAAGATAAAATAACAGATTTTTTAAAATTCAAGAAATAATTAGATCCAAAACATTGAACCAGTTTCAGGGTGGGGGGGGGGGTGAATGTGCCTGATCCGTTTTTATTTGTGGGGAGGTGGTTGCAAGTATGAAGGCAGTGAAGGTGAGAGGGGATGGGGTTGTGAATTTGATTAGGGAGAATATCAGAATCAGGTTTATTATCACCAGCATATGACGTGAAATTTGTTAACTTAGCAGCAGCAATTCAATTTAATACATAATTACAAGAAGAAAAGCAAAATAAAATAATAATAATAAATAAGTAAATCAATTACGGTATATGTATATTGAATAGATTAAAAATCGTGTAAAAACAGAAATACTATAATAAAAAAGTGAGGTAGTGTTCAAGGGTTCAATATCCATTTAGGAATCGGATGGCAGAGGGGAAGAAGCTGTTCCTGAATCGCTGAGTGTGTGCCTTCAGGCTTCTGTACCCCCTACCCGATGGTAACAGTGAGAAAAGGGCATGCCCTGGGTGCTGGAGGTCCTTAATAATGGATGTTGCCTTTCTGAGACACCGCTCCCTGAATATGTCCTGGGGACTTTATAGGCTAATGTCCAAGATGGAGTCGACTAGCTCTGTAGCTTCTTTCGGTCCTGAGAGAACCGCACTCCACACCGACCCTAAATTCAAACAAGGATTAGGTTGCACTTGCGTAAAATGGCATACTTGGGCACAGTAACTGTGGTTGAATCATCAGCGTCAGGCGGTCACACAGACGCTCCATTGTCACATCTGCTCTGTCCGCCGGTACTACCTGCGGCGGCAACAAAATGTTACGGATGCTTCTCAAGTTACTTAGATACGGGAACAAAAGCTTTTGCGTTTTCCAACATCGCCGAAACGCGACCAAGTGGTCAGGTAGAAAGGCCTGATCGACTCGCGGGAAGGTTGGTCGGAAATTCCCGTCTGAGCGGCCCGCGGAAAAGGTGGTGGTGAGTGCGGGGGAGCGGCAGGAAGCCAGCTGGTTCACTTCGGGAGCTCGGCACTGAGAGGAGGTAGGAATCGTTCGCAGTGGTAAACTGCAAAAGCGAACTACTTCGCGGATCATTTCGATGACCTCCTGCTGCCTGAACCAACCGAGGCCACTTTAATCTCCCCAGGAGTTGGAGTTACAAGCATTAGTCTCCAATAGCAACGCCGGAGAGAAGGAGGGAGCAAGGAATAAGAGGCGAGGACCTGCCCTTTTTCTTCCGTAGTTGTTGTTACCTACATTTCGATTCGTAGAGAGTTGATTTTTTATCCACTGATACCTTAAGGTATCTGTATATTACTGGGGATTGTAAACTGGTGAATAAGCCAAATAATTTCTTTTGACATAATTTTGGATGCGCTGGATTCCAAAGAATAAGTTCCGCAAAAAAACTTGGATAAATAAGCCAATTTTAAAAGTCTGTATTAAAAATAACTTGTTTATTTTCAGTGGCCCAGTATTCAACAACTGTTGGCAACGAACTGCAAGATTTTTGTTTTTATATAGACCGACCTTTGTCAGCATTAATTTTTTTCCAAAAAAGCTCCAAATGGATCCTTTTTACCCTCCAGACTTACTATTAAAGCGTGCCTTGTTTTATTCCATCATCTTAGAAATCCCTGCAAGAATTAATGAGACATTAGCTTTTTTTCTATACAGTATATCCATTTTATTAGGGTACAGAGTTTATCTAATTTCACTTTGCATGATAATTAATCTTTTAATGAGCTTATTAGAATTTACCATAAAGCAGTACAAAAACATGTTTACATAAAATTAACTAGTTCAAAGAATTTTTTTTCTGGCAACGTATGTCATGGTCAGGTCCATAAACTCTTGAGTTCCGTTCACAGTCCAGTCCGTGGACTCCGGACTCTGGGTCTTCTGGCTGTCCATTGTTTCAGTTGGGCTTAATCACAGGCATCTGATTCTCGTATTGGGGCTGGAATATAAGTGACCCTGGGTTTGTGTGTGGTTGCTGGAGATTGGAGAGGTGGGGCGTGCGGGCGGTCGGGCTGGCAGACAGACAGACAGACAGACATTGCGGCTGCGAACTGATGGGTGCATGCGTGAATGTGGTTTGGAACTTGTTGAGGGAAGGAGCGGGAATTGCTGGGAGGGGGTCGTCCAGGTCTGGTAATAGTGGACAAGGCGAGGGGGGGGGTTGAGGGAAAGAGTGGAGAAGGAGCAGGGTAGGGATTTGGGATCAGAGGTAGGTAGCTGGGGAGAAATGGATTATGGTGAAGGGAGAAATAAAGGGAATGAGGAGATAGTGAGGGGATGGATGAATGAAAACCGAGACAAAGGGAATAAAAGAATAATAAATGACAGTGGAGAGAGCTCTGAAAGTGAGGAAGATGAACAAGTTCAGAGAGAAGGTGTTGTCATAATTAGGTTTAATGAGAAGACTCAAAGACACATGAAAATTAACCCGTTTGTGCTAACAACAACTCTGGCAAATAAGATAGGGGAAATAGTATTTGCAAAAGTCCTTAATGATGGCAACCTATTGGTAAGATGTGCGAATGAGGAACAACTTGAGAAAGCACTCAAGCTAAAAGAGATAGGAAAATGCAAGGTGGAGTATACAGGGAGGGTGGGAGCACGGAATGGTGGTTGTAAAGGAGTGATCACAGGTGTACCAATGAGTATAAACATGGAGGAGTTGAAGAATATCAAAGGGGGAACAGTAATGAATGTTCTAAGACTGAAAACAACAAAGGAGGGAGTGAAAAAGGAAAGTGAATCAGTATTGATTGAATTTGAAGAAGAAAGAGTGCCAAGGAAAGTGTTCCTGGGTTTCATGAGTTACCCAGTAAGGGTATATGTGCCAAAGCCATTGAGGTGATATAATTGTCAAAGGTTTGGACATATAGCTAAAAACTGTAAAAGGCAGAGGAGATGTACTAGATGTGGGGGTGATCATGAATATGGAAAGTGTGGAACAGGAGTACAACCAAAATGCTGTAATTGTGGAGGAGCTCATAATGTGGTGTATAGTGGGTGTGAGGTTATGAGACGGGAGAATAAAATTCAAGAAATAAGAGTGAAAAGAAAGATCACTTATGCAGAAGCTGTAAGAATGTCAAGAGAACAGAATAATGCTCCTAATGACCAGAGAGCAATAGGGATGCGAGAGATGCAGCAAAGAACAAATGGCAGGATTTATGTAGACAAAAAGGCTCTAGTAACATTCATTGCAGGAGTGATTAATAAATAGTACGGCTGAGGTAAAGTCAAAAAGTGACAAAATTCAGCTGGTGGTCAAAGCAGCAGTAAACCATTTAGGGTTAGTAGGACTGACATGGGAAGAAGTGAGGGAGAACCTCACTAATCAGTCAAGCCAGGAAGTGTCATAGGTTGGTTAATACTCATTATGGTGATTCTTTTGCAATGGAATGCAAGGAGTTTACTGGCCAATGGCCAGGAATTCAAGCACTTTATTAAGGAAATGGTTGTAAAACCGGATGTAGTGTGTATTCAGGAAACTTGGTTGAAACCAGCTTTAGACTTTGTGGTATATGGGTATACAATGATAAGGAAAGATAGAAATCTAGGGGGAGGAGGGGGTTGTGCTATGTTAATCAAGCAAGGTATACCATTTAAGGTACTGGAAAAAGGAGACGATCAAGAATAAATATGGGAGAGAGGGGAGGGAGTGGTTATAATTAACTACTACAATCCATGTAAAAGGTTGGATTTGGACAGCCTATTAAGGATACAAGGACAAAACAGACATAAAGTAGTGTGGTGTGCAGATTTCAATGCTCACAGCACAATATGGGGGGGGGGGGGATCTGATTACAGATTCAAATGGAAAGGTAATTGAAGATTTGATGGAAAAAAGGGATTTGGTGTGTATGAATGATGGTAGAGGAACAAGGATAAACACAACAACAGGAACTGAATCAGTATTAGATATTACGTTAGTGTCTAATGTCTTGGCTGGCATTAGTAACTAGGGAGTTTGGACTGCTTCAACAGTAGGCAGTGATCACTACCCAGTTTTATGTTCAGTGGGTGAAAGGGTTGGAGTAAGACCAGGTGGTGGAATCCCAAAATGGGTGTTTGGAAAAGCAGATTGGGGTAAGTTCCAGAAGTTAAGTGAAGAAGCATTGACAAAGATTGACATTTCTGGAGATATAGATGAATTAAACAGTCAGGTGACTTCAGCAATTATTATGGCAGCAGAAGGATCTATACCCAAGAGTAAAAATAGGATGAATAGAAAACTATTGCCATGGTGGACAGGGGAATGTTGTCAGGCTGTATAAAACAGAAATACAGCATTCAGGCTAGTTAAAAGAACCCATAATATGCAGCATTTGATTCAATATAAGAAGGCACAGGCAGTGGTGAGAAGAACTATACGTCAAGCTAAAAGGGCAAGTTGGAGGAGTTTTTGCAACAAAATAGGAAGAACAATGCCTGTGGGAGAGGTATGGGGAATGATTAAGAGGATGGGGGGAGATAGAAGGGATTGGGAGTATCCAGTAATGATATCTGAGGAGGAAACAGCAGTCTCCAGCAGGGATAAGGCTGAGATCATGGCCAAGTCATTTGTAAAGATACATAGTTCAGAAAATTTGTCTGAAGAAGGGAGGAGGAGAAGGGAAAGAACAATGAGTCAATACCTGGGTGTGTTAAACAGGAAGGAAGAAACAGATGATATAATTGATGATCCATTTACTTTGGCAGAAATGGTGAGAGCAATAAAGAGATCGAGACCAACCTCCCCAGGGAAAGATCTAATATGCTATGTTATGCTAAAAAATCTAGGAGATGGAGCGCTCTTGAAGTTACTGCATCTTTATAACAGAGTGTGGGAGGAGGGAAGATTACCAAGTTTTTACAAGATTACCAAGTAATTACAATAAGGAAACCCGGCAAGGATCCGTCAAAACCCACTAGCTACAGGCCAACAGCACTAACATCAAATATATGTAAGGTAGTGGAAAGGATGATAACAGACAGTTTATCGTATGATCTTGAGAAGAGAGGAATGCTGGCAAGTTATCAGAGTGGTTTTAGGAAGGGAAGGAATTCCATGGACTCAGTGATAAGGTTAGAGACTGAAATAAGAAAGGCCCAGGCAAATAAAGAGTCAGTAGTTGCAGTGTTTTTTGACATTGAAAAAGCCTATGATGTGATGTAGAAGGAAGGATTATTAATTAAACTGCACAAAATGGGGGTTTGAGGGAGAGTTTTTAATTGGATTGAAGATTTTTTGTTTGGTAGAAAAATTCAAGTTTGGATTGGATCAGAATTATCAAAACAGTACATAGTGGGAAATGGCACACCTCAGGGTAGTGTGATTAGCCCGTTACTTTTCATCATTATGATCAATGGTGTCTTCACAAAGGTATCAGTGGATAGAGGTAGGTCTCTGTTTGTGGATGATGGGGCCTTGTGGAAAAGAGGCAGGAACATGGAGCATATAATCAGGAAACTACAAGGAGCAATTGATGAAGTGGTAGAGTGGGTTATGATTGGGGATGTAGATTTTCAGTAGAAAAAATTCAAACTGTGTTTTTCACCAGGAAAAGAATTGAGGTAGGGAAGAAGTTAAGGATGTATGGGATTGAATTAGAAAGGGTTGGGTCATTTAAATTTCTGGGAGTTATATTTGATTCATGATTAACATGGGCAGATCATATCAGGAAAGTTGAGGAGAAATGTAAAAAAGTAATAAATGTGATGAGATGTTTGACTGGTAGGAAATGGGGAGCAAGTTGTTCAGCATTGAAGAGAATGTATGTGGCTTTAGTAAGATCTGTGTTGGATTATGGAAGTGTAGCATATGGATCAGCAGCTAGGTCTCTTATAAGGAAACTGGATGTGATTCAGGCTCAGGCTTTGAGAATGTGCAGTGGGGCTTTTAAAACATCACCAGTATCAGCCCTGCAGGTAGAAATGGGAGTAATGCCTTTGGAATTAAGAAGGATGCAATTGATGGCAAACTACTGGGCTAATTTGCAGGGGCACAATGATTCTCACCCTGCTAAAGGAGTGTTGCAGGAGTCCTGGGAAAATGGGAGGTTTCAGAGGGAAAACTTTAGTCGGGTAGGGAATGATATTGCTAGATCATGTGGAGTGTTTGATCTAAGGATAAGTCCTTCAGTAGTTTATCCGGTTGTAGCTCCATGGAAGCTGGTATGGCCTGACGTAGACTGGCATTTGTTAGAGGTAAAAAGGAAAGGAAAGTATAAAACTGATTTGGTAAGTGCATTTAACTGTTATGTGATGGAAAAGTATAGTGATTATACTCAGGTCTATATAGATGGTGCTAAGGAACCTGAAACAGGAGTGACAGGGTTTGGGGTGGCTATACCAGCAAAAGCAATTGCAATCAGCAGAAGAACATCTGATAAGTTAGCGGTGTATACAGTGGAGATGATGGCAGTGTTGGTTGTGTTGCGTTGGGTGGAGAAAGCTAGACTAGTCAAAGCGTTGATATGCTCAGATTCATCTTCAGTTCTAGCAAGTTTAAGGTCTTTTCACTCAAACAGCCAGCAAGATGTACTTTGTGAAGTCCTTCAGTCAGTCACAAGAGTTGCAAATCAGGGAGGTCAGGTTAAATTTCTATGGGTTCCAGCTTATGTAGGGGTGAAGGGGAATGAGAGGGTGGATGAGTTGGCAAAGAGGGTGTTAAAGAAAGAAAATATAGAAATTGACCTCCCTCAGTAAAGCAGAGGTTAAGTGTGTTATCTGGGAAAAAATCAACCAAGTGTGGCAAGAAAGATGGGACAGGGAGGGGAAAGGGAGGCATTTATGTCAAATACAAAAAAGTGTTGCAGCTACTAGGGTAGGTAGTAGATACAGAAGAGACTAGGTTAAGGTTTGGGCACTGTGCACGAAACCAAACACTGAAATTGATAGGGAAACACCAGACAGGATTGTGTGAGGAATGTCAGGAAGAGGAGTCAGTAGAACATGTAGTTCTGAGTTGCAGGAAGTATGGGATACAGAGAGAGATGATGAGAATTAATCTAAGGGAATTGGGGGTGCAGGACTTCACATTAAAAGGGTTGCTGAGCAAACATGAGGAAATCTGCAGATGCTGGAAATTCAAATAACACACACAAAATGCTGGTGGAACACAGCGGGCCAGGCAGCATCTATAAGGAGAAGCACTGTCAACGTTTCGTGCCAAGACCCTTCGTCAGGACTAACTGAAAGGAAAGATATTAAGAGATTTGAAAGTAGTGGGGGGAGGGGGAAATGCGAAATGATAGGAGTAGACCAGAGGGGGTGGGGACAAAGCTAAGAGCTGGAAAGGTGATTGGCAAAAGTGATACAGAGCTGGAGAAGGGAAAGGATCATGGGACGAGAGGCCTAGGGAGGAAGAAAGGGGTGGGGGGGGGGGAAGCACCAGAGGGAGATGGAGAACAGGCAAACAACTAAATATGTCAGGGATGGGGTAAGAAGGGGAGGAGGGGCATTAACGGAAGTTAGAGAAGTCAATGTTCATGCCATCAGGTTGGAGGCTACCCAGCTGGTATATAAGGTGTTGTTCCTCCAGCCTGAGTTTGGATTCATTTTGACAATAGAGGAGGCCATGGATAGACATATCAGAATGGGAATGGGACGTGGAATTAAAATGTGTGGCCACTGGGAGATTCTGCTTTCTCTGGCGGACCAAGCGTAGGTGTTCAGTGAAACGGTCTCACCAATATATAAAAGGTCACACCAGGAGCACCGGACGCAGTATACCACACCAGCCGACTCACAGGTGAAGTGTCGCCTCACCTGGAAGGACTGTCTGGGGCCCTGAATGGTGGTGAGGAAGGAAGTGTAAGGGCAGGTGAAGCACTTGTTCCGCTTACAAGGATAAGTGCCAGGAGGGAGATCGGTGGGAAGGGATGGGGGGGACGAGTGGACGAGGGAGTTGCGTAGGGAGTGATCCCTGCGGAAAGCAGAAAGATGGGGGAGGGAAAGATGTGCATGGTAGTGGAATCCCATTGGAGGTGGCAGAAGTTACGGAGAATTATACGTTGGACCTGGAGGCTGGTGGGGTGGTAGGTGAGGACAAGGGGAACCCTATCCTGAGTGGGGTGGTGGGCGGATGGGGTGAGGGCAGATGTGCGGGAAATGGGAGAGATGCGTTTGAGAGCAGAGTTGATGGTGGATGAAGGGAAGCCCCTTTGTTTAAAAAAGGAAGACATCTCCTTCGTCCTGGAATGAAAAGCCTCATCCTGAGAGCAGATGCGGTGGAGACGGAGGGTATTGGCAAGGACGGCCGGACTTACCCCACGGAGGCAAGGACAGGAAGGGACAGATCCCACCGTAGGGTATTGGCAAGGACGGCCGGACTTACCCCACGGACTTACCCCATGCGGCTGAGCATGGGTGAGAGAGCACAGGTTAGGGTATTTTTAGCTTTCTTCAGGGGTTTTTTATAGGATGTGATGGATAAACAGGAATAGGGTACTAGGATGGCTAAAGATGGGAGGATAAAGTGTAGGCTAGGGTATGTGTGTGTGCGATTGGGTGAAGGGATTTAGAATGTGAGTCTATCGCACACTCCGGAGCAGAAGGTGGTGGTAATGCACCACTAAGCTGAGTGCCAACCGCCGTAAAACAAGATGGAGAGAGAGAGAGTGTGGTTGCTGGTTCGTCTTGTTGGTATCTTGTCCTCGCCTCTGTGGGGTAAGTCCGGCCGTCCTTGCCGTTAACCTACGGTGGGATCTGTCCCTTCCTGTCCTCGCCTCTGTGGGGTAAGTCCGGCTGTCCTTGCCGTTACCCTGAGGCTGGACTGTTACCTTCCTTCCCTCTGAAGCCTGGCCTGAAGCCCTGCCGGCTACCTCGCCTGCATCAAGTTTAGCCGCCGGAGTGAGACCGTAGCCTTGCCACGCCAACAGAAGGAACTATCTATCGTTGAACTTGGAACTGTCTCTTTGTGTCCCTGTGTTTAGTGTCCGTGTATGAGTCCCAGCCCTACGTCCTGTTCCCAAGGAGGGGTCCCGGCTCTGTGTTCTACGTTCCTGTGCTCCAGTCCAAGGCTCCGTGAAGGTTCCAGTCCATGTCCAAGGCTCCGTGGAGTTCCAGTCCATGTCCAAGGCTGAGCTTCACGTCCTCGTCCAGCCCTGGAGTCCTGCCCCCATGTCCAGTCCTGTTGCCTTGCCACATCCAGTCGTCGCCTGGATCCAGAGTCCACACCCAAGTTAAGACCCAGGTTCCGGGTCCTCGTTCAGTCTCTAGCTTGGAGTCCTTGTCCAGGTTCCCAGTTCCTAGTTCCTCGTCCAGGTCTCACTTTCCTACTCTAGTCCTAGCCCATGCCCTGTCTCCTAGTCTTGTCCAGGGCCTGTGTCTTGTCCAGCGTCGCTTCTTCCCCATTTCCCTTGCTTTCTTGATACACCTAGTCCTCTCCCTAGTACTTCAGTGTCTGTGTCTTGCTTTTGGATCTGTTCCCAACGCCCACCCTATGACAATGTAGGTCTTTGTGTGTGGTGAGTACACACTGGGAGGCTTGACTTCTAGCCTCTCTTTTGCAGATATTGAATCACATTTGATGCTCAAGGCTACTGACAATTTTTCATTGATTCAAGATTTTTTAAACAACTGGATACAGCAATAAAATTTCATTCAGCTCTTTTCTTTTGCCCCAAAGATCGTGGAAAATCTTTGGTGTATCACCAGGCAAACCATTTATCATACAATTCCCAATTCAGATATGCATTGGATAGCACTAAACATAAGACCAAGGGTCAGCAACCTTTTTGCCTCTGTGGGTTGGATAGATAGATAGATAGATAGATAGATAGATAGATAGATACTTTATTCATCCCCATGGGGAAATTCAACTTTTTTTCCAATGTCCCATACACTTGTTGTAGCAAAACTAATTACATACAATACTTAACTCAGTAAAAAAAATATGATATGCATCTAAATCACTATCTCAAAAAGCATTAATAATAGCTTTTAAAAAGTTCTTAAGTCCTGGCGGTAGAATTGTAAAGCCTAATGGCATTGGGGAGTATTGACCTCTTCATCCTGTCTGAGGAGCATTGCATCGATAGTAACCTGTCGCTGAAACTGCTTCTCTGTCTCTGGATGGTGCTATGCAGAGGATGTTCAGAGTTATCCATAATTGACCGTAGCCTACTCAGCGCCCTTCGCTCAGCTACCGATGTTAAACTCTCCAGTACTTTGCCCACGACAGAGCCCGCCTTCCTTACCAGCTTATTAAGACGTGAGGCGTCCCTCTTCTTAATGCTTCCTCCCCAACACGCCACCACAAAGAAGAGGGCGCTCTCCACAACTGACCTATAGAACATCTTCAGCATCTCACTACAGACATTGAATGACGCCAACCTTCTTAGGAAGTACAGTCGACTCTGTGCCTTCCTGCACAAGGCATCTGTGTTGGCAGTCCAGTCTAGCTTCTCGTCTAACTGTACTCCCAGATACTTGTAGGTCTTAACCTGCTCCACACATTCTCCATTAATGATCACTGGCTCCATATGAGGCCTAGGTCTCCTAAAGTCCACCACCATCTCCTTGGTCTTGGTGATATTGAGACACAGGTAGTTTGAGTTGCACCATATCACAAAGTCCTGTATCAGTTTCCTATACTCCTCCTCCTGTCCATTCCTGACACACCCCACTATGGCCGTGTCATCAGCGAACTTCTGCACATGGCAGGACTCAGAGTTATATCACGTATTAATGAGCGGATGATGGGCCAGATAAATGCCATAAAAACCTGAAATATGGGAATTACCCATTTAAATACATCTAGTTATGTTTTGCCTCAAATTAATGAATAACACATGCTAAAAAATCAATAATGAGGAAATCTGCAGATGCTGGAAGCGCTGTTGACGTTTCGGGCCGAGACGTCGACAGCGCTTCTCCCTATAGATGCTGCCTGGCCTGCTGTGTTCCACCAGCATTTTGTGTGTGTTATTGCTAAAAAATCATTTGTGCTTAACCAAGGATGCCAATTAATAATCAAAGAACTCAGTTTAGTTGCAATTTATTTCAATCAAGTCATCTATTGAATCTATTAAAAGGACACAAAGAATCTTTAAACGTAAAACTTATGAACATGATGCATTGAATGGTGGTAAATTAAGTATAATAAAAAAAGAAAATTTTAATGCAAACAGTCGATAAATCAATGTGAAACTTGATGCTGTTTGTTGCTTGAAAGTTTCTCAATATTGGGTGTCAGACTTGTTGATGCCAAGAGCAAGGCATTATCCAGATGGGCATCAGTCAATCTTGTTCTCAAATGGTTCTTGGTGTGCTTCATTTTTGAAAATAATTGCTCACACAGGTAAGTGCTGCCAAACGATGATGCCATCTTTTTTGCATGATCCACTAAGTTAGGATACTTCCCACTTGGATGAATATAGTTTCTATAGAAGTCAAGCACTGACACATCTTTAGAATGAAATTTCGATCTCAATATGTTGTCACACTACATCTCAATCAATTCTATTTGAAAAATTTCTGATGCATCCAATGGAGTAGCTAACAGCTTGAACTCATTTGCATGCAAACGAAAATCAGCAAAACGAGATGAAAACTCTTTTCTCAATTCTTGGACCATATTCACAATAATGCCTAGATCTTGTGCTTTACTTTTTTGAAAAGTGGGAAAATGTGCACAATTTTTGAAGCTAGTACTCCCACAATTGCAGCTTTCTTTCAAAGGCCACAATATGACCATACATCTCATGTATCAGCTGATTTTTTCCCTTGAAGTTGTAAATTCAAGTTATTTAAATGAGATGTAATGTCCACAAGAAATGCCAAGGTTGCAAGCCAATCAGGATCACAAAAATGTGAAGCATCCTCATTTTTGCTTTCAAGGAATATTGCCACCTCTTCGTGCAAAGCAAATACTCTCCAGCATTGATCCTTGGCTAAGCCAGTGTACAGTGCAGAAATAAGCCAGGTCCCCATATTCTGCCTCTGTATCCAACAAAAACTGCTGAAACTGGCAATGATTCAATCCACGAGATAGGATCAGATTCACTGCCTTCACAACAATGTCCATAACATTCTTTAATTTCAAAGACTTGGCACATAATGCCTCTTGATGGATAATGCAATGAATTTTAACCAGTTTCTGTGCGATTCCAAGGTTTTCTACTTGTCATTGCAGCGATGCGATGATGCCTTTTTTCTGTCCCACCATTGCTGGTGCCACATAGTTGTGATACCAATTAGCTTTGACACGTTGTTTCATTTCTGACATCTGGATATTTAGCGTGGATTTCTTGTTTAAAACACAGTGACGCTGTTTCTGTTTACAAATTTGAACGATCCCACCTGAAAACCTGTGCGTGCACGGAGAGTATCTAATACATATTAATAAGGTAGCTGCCTTCCCGTCATTCGTATATACCAGTGTTTAGTTTGGAACAAAACGGAACCGGGGACAAGTGTAACAAGATACCATGCATGCCCATCAATGCGGTCGCGTGAAACACACAGAATAAGGAAACATCGCTCGCGGGCTGGATAAGCATAGTATCCCAATATTTGCTCGTGGGCTGGTCAAAATACCTTCGCAGGCTGGATGTGGCCCACGGGCTGTAGGTTGCCTACCCCTGCATAAGACCATAAGATGCAGGAGCAGAATTAGACCATTTCATCATGGCTGATCCATTTTCCCTCCCAGCCCCAATCTCCTCCCTATTCCTTCATGCCCAGACCAATCAAGAATCTATCAACATCTGCCTTAAATATACCTAAAGACTTGGCCTCCACAGCTGACTGTGACAATGAATTCCATAAATTTACCACTGTCGGGCTAAAGAAATTCATCCTTATTCTAAAAGGCCTCCCCTCTATTCTGAGGCTGTGTCCTCTGGTCTTAGACTTTCTCACCTATGGTGAGGAAACATCCTCTCCATCTCCATCCTATCAAGACCTTTCACCATTCGATAGGTTTCAATGAGGTCACTTGTCATTTTTCTGAATTCCAATGAATACAGGCCCAGAGCCATGAAACACTCTTCATATGACAAGCCATTCAATCCTGGAAGCATTTTCATGACCCTCCTTGAATCCTCTCCAGTTTCTGCACATCCTTTCTAAGCTAAGGGGCCCAAAACTGCTCACAGTACTCCACGTGAGGTCTCACCAGTGTTTTATAAAGTCTCAACGTTACATCCTTGCTTTTATATTCTAGTCCTCTTGAAATGAGTGCTAACATCACATAGGCTTTCCTCACCACAGACTCAACCTGCAAGTTAACCTTTAGGGAATCCTACACAAGGACTCCCAAGTCCCTTTGTGCCTCAGTTTTTTGTATTTTCTCTCTATTTAGAAAATGGTCAATCCTTTCATTTCTTCTACCAAAGTGCATGTCCATTCACTTCCCGCCACTGTAATCCATTTGTCATTTCTTTGCCCATTCGAATCTGTCTTAAGTCCTTCTGTAGCCACTCAACTTCCTTAAAAATACCTGCCCCTTCACCTATCTTCATATCATCTACAAATTTTGCAACTAAGCCCTCAATTCTGTCATTCGAATCATTGACATGTAATATAAAAAGAATTGGTCCCAACACAGACCCCTGTGGAACAGCACTAGTCACCGGCAACCACCCAGAAGGAGCTCCCTTTATTCCCAATCTTTGCCTCCTGCCAATCAGCCACTGCTTTATCCATGTTCGAATCTTTCCTGTAATGCCATGGCTTGCAGCTTGTTAAGCAGCCTCACGTGTAGCACTTTGTGAAAGGCCTTCTGAAAATCCAAGTACTGTACACAACTTCAACTGATTCTCTTTCGTCTGTCATGCTTGTATTTCTTGAACTTCAACAGATATGTCAGGCATGGTTTTTCCCTTCCATGCTGACTATGATCTCTCTCCAAGTACCTCCAATCTACAGCCTTAACAATCGACTCCAACATCTTCCCAAGCACTGAGGTCAGACTAACTAGCCAATAATTTCCTTTCTTCTGCCTCTCTCCCTTCTTGAGGAGCAGAGTGACATTTGTAATTCCCCAGTCTTTGAGAACCATTCCAGAGTCTAGTGATTCTTGGAATATTATTATTAATGCCTCCACAATCTCTTCAGCCACCTCTTTCGGAATCCAGGTGTGTACACCATCTGGTCCAGGTGACTTATCTGCCTTCAGACCTTTCAGTTTCCCAAGAACCTCACCCTAGTAATGGAAACTTCGCACACTTCTGCCCACTGACAGTCTCAAACTTATGGCATACTGCTAGCATCTTCCACAGCAAAGACTGATGCAAAATACTTATTCAGTTCATTCGCCTTTTCCTTGTCCCCCTTTATTACCTCTCCAGTGTTGTTTTCCAGCAGTCCAATATCCACTCTCACCTCTCTTTTACACTTTATGTATCTGAAGAAACTTTGTGTATCCTCTTTAATATTTCTGGTTAACTTATTCTCATATTCCATCTTTACCTTAATGACTTTTTAGTTGCCTTCGGTTGGCTTTGAAAGCTTCCTATTCCTCCAAATTTCCACTAATTTTTGTCTATTATATGCCCTCTTTGGCTTTTATGTTGACTTCTCTTATTCGCCATGGTTGTGTCATCTCGCCTTTACAATACTTCTTCTTTGGGATGTATATAGCCTATATCTTCTGAATTACTTCCTGAGATTGCAGCCATTGCTGTTCTGCCAGCATCCATGCCAGTGTTCTTTTCCAGCCAATCCTGGCCAACTCCTCCCTCATGACTCTATAATTCCCTTTACTCCTCTGTAATACTGTTACATCTGACTCTAGCTTCTCCTTCTCAAATTTCAGGATGAATTCGATCACATTATGATCACTTGCCCCGAGGGTTTCCTTTGCTTTATGGTTTCTAATCAATTTCAGTTCATTGCACAACACCCAATTCAGAATAGCTGATCTCCTAATGGGCTCAACAATGCGCTGCTCTAAAAAGCTATCTCATAGGCATTCTAGAGAATTTCTGTCTTGTGATCCAGCAATAACCTGATTTTACCAACTACCTGATTTTCCCAACTACCTGCATATTGAAATCCCCCATGACTATTGTAGCATTGCCCTCTTGGCATGCATTTTCCGTCTCCCATTGTAATTTGTAGACCACATCCTTGCTACTATTTAAAGGTCTGTATACAACTCCCATCAGGGTATTTTTACCCTTGCAGTTCCTTAGCTCTATCCACGATGATTCAACACCTTCTGACTTTATGTTACCTCTTTCTAATGATTTAATTTCATTTTTTACCAACAGAGCAACACCACCCCCTCTGCCTTCCTGCCCTTCCTTTTGCTACAATGTGTATCCTTGGACATTAGACTCCAAACTATAATCTTCTTTCGGCCACGATTCAGTGTTATCTATAGCATCATACATGCCAATCTGTAACTGTGCTACAAGTTCAACAAAATCATCTAGCTTATTCCGTGTACTGTATGCATTCACATTTAACAACTTCAGACCTGTCCAGTATTCACCCTTTCAGTTTTGTCTGCCTTTCACATCGCAACTCATCCTGTTGACTGCAATATAGTAACAAATTTCAGAGGCAGAAGAATAAGTTGTTACGCTTTGCCATAGTGTAACTGGAAGTTATAAATCTAATGGCACAATTTCCCCCCCAATTCTTTGCAAACCATGACATGTGGATTAGTCAGAACTAATGTTAACACAGGAAATGTGTTAACGTTTTTGTGAGTGGGAATGCAGCGACAAATATAATTGCTGTTCTGTCATTTTGGTGGAACTGGATCTTGGAATGCTTTCTGTTTCATTTTCCTACCTTTAAATCTAATATGTGCCTTACTTTTTTTAAAACTAACCCTTTTTGTCAATCTGTTCCATTTCCCATTCATGTTATATACAAGTTTTTATATGACCTAACTGACAAACAAAAGATAGACTTTTCCCCTAAATTATCTGATCATCTAATATGAATAATTCATAGATCGTTTCACTGTGTTTTATCTGTGGAGCAGCGCTAGTTACAACCTTTTTAATCCATCTCTCCACCATAGTTGATGCTTATTCCCTGGAATTGTTCAAAGTTCAAAGTAAATTTATTTTCAAAGTACATTAATCTCTCACTCTCACACACACACACACACACACACACACACACACACACACACACACACACACACACACACACACACACACACACACACACACACACACACACACACACACACACACACACACACACACACACCCCCCCCCCCCCCCACCCCCCCCCCAGGTAGAAGGAATCATTCTTAGAGAGCCTGGCACATTTATTTTTCAACATAGTCCCCCTCCTACATTTACACACTTAGTCTAGGGGTGATTGAAATCCACTGCTGGGGACCACTTTCTGGAGGTCCAAGACGCCATCTTCTACAAAGAAGGGATCTGTATGTTCCACGACCGCTGGACTAAGTGTGTAAATGTAGGAGGGGACTATGTTGAAAAATAAATGTGCTAGATTTTCTAAAATTGACTCCTTCTACATTAGGCCACAAACTTATCAATCACCCCTCGTATATATGAGATCCATTTTCTTGCAGGCAATACATTAGAACAAAGAAGTACATTAGAATCAATAAAATATCTGCATACAAACAAGGACTGACAAATAACCATAGTGCAAGGGAAGACACATTATGCAAATATGAAAAAAATAATGATAATAAATAAAACTGAGAACAAGAGTTGTAGAGTCCTGGAAAATGAGTCCATAGGTTGTGTTCAGTGATCACTTCAGAGCTAAGGCAGTGAAGTTATACATGCTGATTCCAGAGCCTCATAGTTGAAGGGTAATAACTGTTGCTGAACCTAGTGATGTGGGAACTAAGGCTCCCTCATCTCCTTCTCAATGGCAGCAGTGAGGAGAGAGCTTTGCCTGGATGGTAGGGGTTCTAGATGGTGGGTGCTGCTTTCTTGTGACAGGGCTCCTTGTAGGACCAAAATGGGGGGGAGGGTTTTTCCTGTGATGCTTGACAGTTGTATATTGGGCTGTATCTACCACTTTTTGTAGGCCTTTCCTTTCTTGTGCTTTTCTTACTGGGCCGTGAAGCAACTGGTCAGAATACCCTCCATTGTGAATCTAGAGATGTTTGTCAAAGTTTCAGATAAATGCTGAATCTCTGCAAACTTCTAAAATGCAGAGGTGCCGTCATGCCTTCTTTGTAATGGCCCGATCTGCTGGACCCTGGATAGATCCTGCGAGATGATGATGCCAAACAATTTAAAGTTACTAACCATCTTCAGTTCTGATCCCCTGATGATGACTGGCTCATTTGGCGCCATTCAACCAGATTTTCAACCTCTCTCCTGTAGGCTGATTCATCACACTTTGATTCAGCCAACAACAGTGGAGTCGTGAGCGAACTTAAAGTATGGCATCGAGCTGTATTTAGCCTCACAATCACAAGTGTAAAGCAAGTAGAGCAATGTCTAAGTACACAGCCTTTTGGTGATTGATGATGATTGTGGAGGAAATGTTGTTGCCAATCCGACCTAACTGGGGTCCGCAAGTGAGGAAATAAAGGAATTAGTTTTATAAGCAGGTATTGAGGCCTAGGTTTTGGAGCGTATTGATTAGTTTTTAGCGGATGATAGCATTGATTAGTGAGCTGTAGTCAATGAAGAACATCCTGATGTGTGCATCTTCACTGTCCAGAGCTAAATGAGGAACCAATGAAGTGGCATCTGCTGTTGACCAGGTGTGACAGAAGGCAAAATGGTATAGATTCAGGTCACTCTTAAGGCGGGAGTTGATGTGCTTCATGGCCAATCTCTCAAAGCACTTTATCACAGTAGATGTAAGTGCTACTGGATGGTAGTCATTGAGGCAGGTCTTTCTTCTTCACCAGTATGATTAAAGCCTGCTTGAAGCAGGTGGGTACCTCCAACTGCTGAAGTGAAAGTTGATGATGACAGTGAATACTCCAGCCAGATGAATAGCACAGGTCTTAAGTACTTGGCCAGGTACACGGTTTGGGCTTTATGTGGGTTCACCTCTCTGAAGGAAGCTTTCACATCGACCTCAGACACAGGAATCACAGTGTCTTCAGGTGTTGTGGAGGTCTGGTAAGCTGCCTTCATATTTTGCTGGTCGAAGCAAGCATAAAAGGCATTGAGCAAATCTGGCAGTGAAACATTGTGACATATGTTGCTTGATTTTGCTTTGTAGGAGGTGATAGCATTGCCCTACCACAACTGTCAAGCATTCTTCAGTACTTCAGGTTTGGTCTGG
Organism: Hemitrygon akajei; assembly: GCF_048418815.1. NCBI lineage: Eukaryota > Metazoa > Chordata > Chondrichthyes > Myliobatiformes > Dasyatidae > Hemitrygon > Hemitrygon akajei. The sequence goes on along the minus strand of NC_133136.1, from coordinate 109,813,298 downwards.
AATTGCCCCTTCACATACGAGGTGGATTTCTGGGATGCCATACCTGTACTTCCTCTATCACCTGACCTGAATGACACCAATGTAGCCCTCAGCAAATTGTGGATCTCTTGGTTTAGCCAGGGCTTCTAGTTGGGGAAGTCTCTGAATGACCCCGTGGGTACACACTCATACACTTGTGTCTTTAAAAAGTCCATGATAACACCGGTGTATTCATTCAAATTCTCTTGAACGTGGCTCAATTCATCAACTGGCACCAATCCCATAGACTCTCCTCTGCCTCCCGGTCTTTGTTGCTTTTACCTCTAGTGCCTTGCTGTATGTGGGTAGGAAAAGGACAGCTAAGTGATCAGAGTTTCCAAAATGCAGTTTAGGGATGTAACGGTAGGCATTCATGATGGTAATGTAGTGGTGGTCGAGTGTGTAGGGATCTCTGGTGCTCCAGCTATTGTGCTAATGTTAATTGGGCAGAGATTTCTATAAGCAAGCCTGACTGCAGTATCCGGCAAGGATGTGAAAGATGTCAAGGTAGGCTGTTTCTTGTATGCTAATCATGGCACTCAATACACCAAGTGCTTGCTTAATATCTGCAGTCAGAATCACAGAAGAGAACTCTCTTGATAAGTAGAATGGTCAGCACTTAGATGTTCCAGGTTTGGAAAACAAGAGTGCAACAGTGCCACTATGTCTGAGCATCATGAAGAGTTTGTCATGAAATACAGTCCCCCAGCTTGTGCAACCAACTGCTGGGAGTATTCAAGGACATTTTCATCCTCTCACTGCTACAATCGGAAGTTCCATCTGCTTCAAAAAGGCAACAATTATACCATTGCCTAAGAGCAGTGTGAGATGCCTTAATGACTATCACCCAGTAGCACTCACATCTGCAGTAATGTGAGGTTGGTCATGGCTAGAATGAACTCCTGCCTCAGCAAGGACTGGGACCCACTGCAATTTGCCTTTCGCCACAATAGGTCTATTGCAGACACGATCTCAATGGCTCTTCACATGGCTTAGACCACCTGGACAACATAAACACCTATGCCAGGATGCTAGTCATTGGCTATAGCTCAGCATTTAACATCATCTTTCCCACAGTCCTCTGGATAAGCTGGTCCTCTGTACCTTCCTCTGCAACTGAATCCTCAGCTTCCTAACCAGAAGACCACAGTCTTGGTGATAATATCTTCTCCTCGCTGATGATCAACACTGGTGCACCTCAGGGGTGTGTGCTTAGCCCACTGCTCTACTCTCTATATATCCATGACAGTGTGGCTAGGCATGACTCAAATACCATTTATAAATTTGTTGATGATACAACCATTGTTGGTAGAATCTCAGATGGAGATGAGAGGGCATACAGTAGAGAGATGTGTAGGAAGTTGAGTGGTGTTGCAGCAACGACCTTGCATTCAATATCAGTAAGATGAAAGAACTGATTGTAGACTTCAGGAAGGGTAAGATGAGGGAACACATACCAATCCTCATAGAGGGTTCAGAAGTGGAGAGAGTGAGCAATTTCAAGTTCCTGGGTGTCAAGATCTCTGAGGATCTGACTTGGTTCCAACATATCGATGCACCTATAAAGAAGGCAAGACAGTGGCATTACAAAGTTTGAAGAGATTTGGTTTGTCACCTAAAAGACTCAAAAACTATAATAGATGTACCATGGACACCATTCTGATATGGGGGGGGGGAACAGGGGCTACTGCACAGGACTGAAAGAAAGTCATAAAATTAGTCAGCTCCATCTTGGGTATTAGCCTCTGTAGTACCCAAGACATCTTCAAGGAGTGCTGCCTCAGAAAAGTGACATCCTTTACTAAAGACCCCCATCTCCCAGGCCATGCCCTCTTTTCATTGTTACCATCAGGCAGGAGGTACAGAAGCCCGAAGGCACACTCAGCGATTCAGAACAGTTTCTTCCCCTCTGTCATTTGATTCCTAAATGGACACTGAATCCAAGAACACTACTTCACTTTTTAAAAAATATATATTATTTCTGATTTTGAAGTATTTTCAATCTATTCAATATGTGTGTGTGTATATATATACATACACACACACATACACACATGTTTATTGTAATTGATTTACCTATTTATTTTTTTCTATAATATCATGTATTTCATTGTACTGCTGCTGCTAAGTTAACAAATTTCATGACACACGCTGATAATAGTAAAACCTGATTCTGATTTTGATTCCCCAACTACTTGCCTTCCCCAACTGTTTTGCAGTTCGACCCATCTGGTGGATGGAGGACCCCTTGGAATGCAACACTGTATGCTAAAAGTCTGGAGTTAGCCATGTCTCAGTGAAACAGGGAACATTCCTCTCTGATACAGTAATTTTGCCCTCAGGTCCTTTATCTTGCTTTCCAGTGACTGTATATTGGTCAATATTATGCTTGGAAGAGATAGCCTCATACCTTAACACTTTAGTTTGGCTTGAAGTCTGCTCCAATGATGGCCAACCTTCTTCCACTTCAAGATACCTGAATTCCTGAGAGTTAAGTTTGCCGAATCCTTCAGGAGATTATAAGATCTAGTTACTAGTTCATTTAGATGATTCAAAAGTACATTTTTTAAAAGGGAAATTACAGGCTGCGGATTGCAGTGATCGTAGTTCAGAAGTATATCTAGAAGAATATCGAATAGTTTTGTGAGCTGCCTGCAAATCTTTGCTGTATATCGCCATCTAGTATAGTGCCATCTTGATTTTGCATCTTGAATTGGATAGAAATGATAAGATAGGAGGTGATTAAGACTTCCTGCTGGCCGTTGATGGAGTAGCAGCTTTTTGTAGTCGCTCCTATTTTACTTACTTTACTGTTTCCAACCTGTTTTGAAACCTTACTTTTAAACTTGATATTGTTTCACTATGAATACAAGGGGTGCCCAAGGTACTAAAAAAGAAGATCCTCCTGCACCTTTGGAATCTATTATAAATTTGCTTCGAAAACACAGAAAAGAATCTTCCACTGAAATTAAACTAATAGATGCAAAATTGGATTATATTCAAAAAACCTTAACTGAATATGATAAACGAATAGAAGAGAATGAAGCAACTCTGACGATTTTGGATGCAAAAACTGATGACCTGCAAAAGCTTGGTGGAAAACAATCAAAGTCTAATGAAAAATTAAGTTAGAAGATTATCGATTTAGAAAATAGAAGCAGAAGAAATAGCCTACGAATTCTGGGCCTTGAAGAGTTAGTGGAAGGTGCTCAGCCTACAGAATTCTTTGCAAGCTTTATGGCACAATTATTTCCTCAAGTTTTACCGTCTTTACCTATGATTGATTGAGCTCATAGATGGCCTGTGCCCAGACCAGTTCCAGGTGCAAGACCCAGATCAGTAATAATCTGTTTTCATGAATTTCGAACAAAGGAACTTTTAATTCGTGAATCCCATCGAAGAGGAATGATTGATTATAATGGCCAAAAGATTAGAATCGTCGAGGATTTTTCACCCAAGGTCATGAATGAGCGTGCTATGTTCAAAAGGGTTATGTCAGAACTTTTTAGCAAAGGTTTCAAAACTTCCCTTCGTTATCCTGCTTGGCTCAGGATTATACCGAGGGATGGCTCTAAGAAATGGTTCCATTCGATTGAAAAAGCTCAAGAATTCTTAGAATCAGGAGATTAACTGTTCAGTATCTTTCTACATGAATAATTGCTTCTTTTACTTTTGGTGAACCTTTGTAGCTAACTCACTTTTTGAACCTTTTAATGCTTTACTTAGAGAATAAGATTTTAACAAGTTAATACCTTGTGTGTTCATATGTTTTGAATTTTTTATTATTTTATATTATACTTATTCTTCTTGAGGTTGTATTTCTATCAATAAGGCTTAGTATGGGTATTTTTCATTTTATCATTTTGAAGCTCTAATCATTAATCTATATGTGTTCTTGTTATGAGGATTAAGTTTTTTTTCTCTGTCTGTTGCTTTGTCTAGGTTGAAATGCAGATAACCTTGAAATCAATTTGGAGCTAAACCAGTAGGTTTTTTTGGGGGGATGTTGTTACTAGTTGTAGCTGCCGACTATATTGGTTGACTTTCTGACTTTGGGAAGAAGGAGGGAGTATGTGTTTTTTTTTCTGGAAGCTGTTTTGGACTCTCAGCCAAATCTGTTGCATGGTTACCCTATCTCAAGGTTCATTGTTTGGTTTCAATATACATTCCAGTGGTTATTACTTCAACCTTTCTTTTAAATAGTATTAAAATAGGATCAAACTATTAATTTACTTAGTCTTAACATGAAAGGGTTAAATCACCCTGTGAAACAGAATAAGATTTTTGCCTATATTAAAAAACAAGATCCCAATTATTTTTTTACAAGAAACTCATGTATGTAAATGTGACAATTTATGCCTTTTTAGCCATTGGAGAGGGCTACATTTTCATTCCTCTTTTCAGGCCAAATCTAGGAAAGTTTTGATCTTTATAGATAACACAGTTCCCTTTGTCCAACATAAAGTAGTGTCTGATACTAATGGGCATTTTGTTACAGTGTCAGGAAAATTAGATAATAAATTAATGGTATTTGCTAATCCGTATCCCTCGAATATAGATGATCCAGGATTCTATGAGCGTTTTTTTTCATTTTTGCCAGATTTGAGTCTTCACTCATTGGTGATGGGAGGAGACTTTAATTGCTGGTTAGATCCAGTTTTAGACCGGTTATCTTCTAAACCAGTGACACTCAATAAATCAGTTTTGTTTATTCAATCTTTCCTAATGAAATGTGGTATTGTTGATGTCTGGCTTTTCTTACATCCAGCAGACAGGGAGTATTCTTTTTTTTTCTCATGTATATCATACGTATTGCAGGATTGATTATTTTTTTATTGATAGCCAAATGGTTCCATTAGTTTGATCCTGTGCATATAAACAGATTGCTCTCAGATCATGCTCCTATGTTTTTATCTTTAAATCTCCCTCAAATAAACAGATTTTGGCATTTTAATCTTACTTTGCTATCTGATAAGGATTTTTTAAAGTTTCTGGAGAGACAAATTTTTTTTTTTAAGAGAATATGCTAGAAGAGACTTCTAGTCTTATTATATGAGATGCCTTCAAGGCCTTACTTAGAGGACAAATTATTTCTTATACTGCAAGTGTTAAGAAAAAAGCTAATAAAGAGAGACTTGAATTAGCTAATCAGTTGAAACAATTAGATCAAAAATAGGCCTTGGCTCCAGATCCTGCTTTATATAAAAGGTGTGTTGAAATTAAAACCAAATATGATCTTCTTTTAACATATCCAATTGAAACTCAACTCCTAAAAGATAAAAGTCAATTTTATATTCATGGAGACAAAACAGGTAAACTATTGGCTAACCAATTAAAAACACTTATAGCTAAATGGCAAATTAAAGAAATTTGTAAAGCTAATGGTGATAGAACAACTGACCATCTAGAAATAAATGATACCTTTAGAGAAGTTTATTCTAAACTTTATAGTTCTGACCCTCCTAAAGATAATACTGTAATGAATAAATTTTTAGACCAATTAAACATACCTACACTTCCTGTTGATAACTGAAAACAGTTGGATCAACCTATTTCTTATGAGGAAATTGCCGAGGCTGTATGTTCATTGCACTCGGGGAAGGCTCTGGGTCCTGATGGATTTTCTGGAGAATTTTACAAGGCTTTTTCCTCACTGCTTATACCTCATTTATGTTCAGTCTTTTTGGATTCCTTTTAGTTGGGTAGGTTGCCGCAATCTTTTTATGAAGCTTCTATTTTGCTTATTCTTAAAAAGAATAAGAACTCAACTGAATGCTCTTCATATAGACCAATCTCCTTACCAAATGCTGATACTAAAATCCGATCCAAAGTTCTGGCTCGTAGGATTGAAATTATTTTACCGTCTATCAGTTCTGATGATCAGACTGGATTTATTAAAAATCGATATTCCCACTTTAATATTCATCATTTATTAAATGTTATCTATTCTCCTTCTAAGGAGATATCAGAATGTGTGATATCCTTAGACGCTGAGAAGGCTTTCGATCAGATTGAATGGAATTATTTATTTAAAACCTTAGAAAAATGTAATGTTGTGCCCAATTTCATTCAATAGATCAAATTACTTTATTTATCTCCCTCTGCTCGGGTTCTTACTAGTTTTCAGAATTCCAAACCATTTAAACTTCAGCGTGGAACCAGACAAGGGTGTCCTTTGAGCCCTTTGCTCTTTGATCTGACCTTAGAACCCTTAGCCATTGCTTTTCAAGAATCTAGTGATATCACTGATATTTTAAGGAGAGGTACAACCCACAAAGTTTCGCTCTATGCTGATAACCTATTGTTTTTTATTTCTAATGTCGACACTTTGTTACCTCCTGCGCTTTCTTTACTCTCCTGTTTCAGCCAGTTTTCAGGATATAAACTGAATTTACATAAGAGTGAACTTTTTTCTTTGAATAATTTGGTATCAATTAATACTAACCTTCCTTTTAAAATTATAAGAAATCAATTTACCTATTTGGGTGTAACAATTACTAAGAATTATAAACATCTACTTAAAGAAAATTTTCTTACCCTACTGAATTATGTAAAAAGGGCACTATCAAACTGGTCGCGCCTCTCGTTGTCGTTGATTGGCCGAATTAATTCTATTAAAATGAATATCTTATCTAAATTTATATACCTTTTTCAGGCCTTACCTGTTTTTATTCCTAAATCCTTTTTTGATTCTCTTGATTCTATTCTATCTTCTTATATATGGAAAAACAAACGTTCTTGACTAAATAAAGTTCATCTTCAAAAAGCTAAAAAGAATGGAGGTTTAGTTTTACCAAATTTTAGGTTTTATTACTGGGCAGTCAATATATGAAATCTTACGTTTTGGTCACATTATATTAACCATGAGGACTGTCTGGTATGGGTTTCTTTAGAAGCTAACTCTATTAATAAATTTTCTATCATTTCTCTTCTTGGATCCTCATTTCCTTTATCTTTAAGTAAACTAACTGACAATTTGGTAGTTAAATATACTTTGAGGATCAGGGTACAATTTAGGAAATACTTTGGTTTATTGAGATTTTCTATTTTAAGTCCCATTTTTTCTATTTTTTTTTAAACCTTCTATGACCAATCTAGTTTTTAAAGAATGAGATAGATTGGGTATTAAATGCTTCCAGGATTTGTTTGTTAGAGGAAGTATCTTTTCGTTTGAGCAATTGTCAGCTAAATATAGCTTACCAAAGACCCACTTTTTTCAATATCTACAAATTAGAGACTTTCTGCGATCTCAAGTATATACATTTCCTAGAAGTCCCGATAAGAACTTATTAGATGTAATTCCTAATTTGAAAGCTTTTCATAATGGTTCAATATCCAATATTTATGGCATGGTGCTGGGAATGAAAAATGCTCCTTTAGACAAAGTTAAAAATCTCTGGGAACAGGATTTACAAACTTCAATTTCTGAGGAAACTTGGAATGAAAATTTTAAATTGGTTAACACTTCATCGTTATGTGCACACCACTCCCTCATTGTCATGGTTCCAGTTGGCCGTTCCCCTTTAACACTTCTTTCTCCCCGATTATGCCCCAATTTCAGTCAATTGCTGCTAGTTACCCAATTACCATACATCTGGCTCTCATCAGAGACTGGGAAATAAATACAATGGCGACTCTATCACAGGTTGCCAGTTCGTTGGTCAATTCTCATGTGATACTTCGTTCCCTGTTCTGATTAGAACCGTTAGTTCTAAGTTCTGCTCTAGTTTCTAGATAGTCCCTGTGAATCCCGTCTCCTTATCACGATCCCTCTGGTTTCCTGCTCTACGTTCAGGTCTACGTCAGCCTCCCCAACTGAGTCGATGTGCCGGTGTCCTGCACTTGGGTTCTTCTCCGTCGCCCCTGTGTAACAGAACAAACTGACCGTAATGAACCCAGCAACACGGACCCGGTGCAACAGGCCCTCATTAGCCAGGGCTCCCTATTGGGCATACATGAGGAACTACTCAGAGAAGTCATGAAAGATCTTCGTGCCCTATCCAAGGATGTAAGAAGGTCAGTGAGCAGGTTCACCGGGTATCCGCTCCCCTTACTCTGTCCCTTCCAAGAACCCAGTCTGACCAAACCGCACAGCCTGGGATGGCTACGCCCCTGGGCTCGGCAACACAATCACCTGGAGAGCCTTACGTACCCGAACCAGAACCCTACGCTGGGGACCTCGGGAAGTGCTGGGCTTTCTTACTGCAGTGCTCGCTGGTTTTTGAGCAACAGCCACATACGTACAGCTCGGACAGATCAAAGATTGCGTACATCATGGGGCTGTTACGAGGGGATGCCTTGTCATGGGCCACCGCGATCTGGGACAACCGGCCAGAGGTCTGTTCCTCCTTCTCCACCTTCGTCTCCGAAATGAGGAAGGTTTTTGAACAGCCCATTCGTGGGAAGGACACTGCTAGGCGCCTTCTGACTCTCTGTCAGGGCTCGCGAAGCGTAGTGAAATACTCCGTAGAGTTCCAAACATTAGCGGCCGACTCTGGGTGGAATGACGAAGCACTACAGGAAGTGTTTCGATGGGGTCTCTCTGACAAGATAAAAGATGAATTAGCGGCCAAGGATGACGCGAACAGCCTGGACTCTTTGGTCTCTCTAGCCACCAGGGTAGATAATCAACTTTGAGAAAGTCTGAGCGAAAAGACCGGTCACCCCTCACCTCGGTTCATCCTACAGCCCATCTTACCATCTTTGGCCAGCCTCTCTTCCCCGTCCGCTCCTAGCGTAGCCCCCACTCCAACTGTTCTGGTGAATCAGATGACACTCCCTTCAGTTCCCCAAACCCGGATGCAGATCCAAGCTACTGGAACCTACAACCAACAGTCTCTGTCCTTGTCTACCTTGATAGACTCTGGAGCTGAGGGGAATCTGTTGGATGAAGACATAGCTGCCCAGGCCGGAATTCCTTGGGGGCCATTGTCTACCCCTCTGGAGCCCGGGCACTGGACGGAAGACTTCTGGCTCGAGTCACTCACCGTACTCCACCACTGTCTTTGATCCTCTCTGGGAATCATCGGGAGCAGGTACACTTTAACCTAATCTCCTCTCCTCAGGCCCCGATAGTACTTGGATACCCCTGGCTATGCCACCATAATCCTTGTATGGATTGGTCTACCGGGAGGATAGCCAGCTGGAGCCTGTTTTGCCACGCCACCTGTCTACAGTCGGCCCTATCCCCTAGGGAGGATACAGCGACCTCGCCCGTCTTTGCAACCTCGACTTGTCCAGAGTTCCCACAGAATAGCACGACCTGGGACAGGTATTCAGCAAGCAACGTGCTCTTTCCCTGCCTCCACACTGCCCGTATGACTGCGCTATCGACCTTCTCCCTGGGGCCTCGTTACCTACCAGTCGCCTGTATAACTTGTCCCGGCCTGAGAAAGAAGCCATGGAGAAATATATTAGTGAGTCTCTTGCAACGGGCATTATTCAACCCTCATCCTCCCTGGTGGGCGATGGATTCTTCTTTGTGGGGAAGAAGGATGGCTCTCTCTGTCCCTGTATCGATTACCGAGGCCTACATCATTTCACCATTAAGAACAAGTACCCACTGCCTCTTATAAATTCTGCGTTCGAGCCACTTCATGGAGCCACAATCTTCTCGAAGTTGGTCCTCCGAAATGCCGACCATTTGGTCCGGTTAAGGGAGGGGGACGAGTGGAAAACGGCTTTCAATATCCCTTCAGGCCACTTCGAGTACTTAGTCATGCCTTTCGGCCTCACCAATGCCCCTGTGGTTTTTCAAGCCTTGATTAACGATGTACTAAGAGACTTCATTAACCGCTTTGTGTTTGTCTACCTGGATGACACCCTAATCTTTTTCAGCAGTCCCCAGCAACACGTGCACTATGTCCGTCAAGTCCTGCAGAGGCTGGGGGAGAATAAATTATTCATAAAGGCAGAGAAATGCGAATTCCACGTCCCCTCGGTCAGTTTCCTATGTTATATCATCGAGAGGGGACAGGTGAGAGCTGATCCCGAGTAGATCCGGGCTGTGGCGGAGTGGCGCAAACCCACGGACCGCAAGCAACTCCAACGGTTCCTGGGGTTTGAGAACTTCTATCGCCGGTTCATCAGAAACTACAGGCAGGTGGTGACTCCCCTCACCCGACTTACCTCACCTGCCACTCCTTTCCTTTGGAACTCCGAGGCGGACTCAGCATTCGCCGAACTGAAGAGGCGTTTCACTTCTGCCTCCGTTCTGATTCAACCGGACCCCTCCTGTCAGTTCATTGTGGAGGTTGATGCCTCTGACTCGGGGGTGGGAGCGGTACTGTCCCAACGTTCGGGCCCGGATCAGAAACTACATCCCTGTGCCTTCTTCTCTCGCCGACTGACTTCCACTGAACAAAACTACGACGTGGGGAACCGGGAGCTACTAGCGGTCAAGCTGGTGTTGGAAGAGTGGAGGCATTGGTTGGAGGGGGTGGAACACCCACTCATCATCTGGACAAACCACAAGAACCTTAAATATATCCAGACCGCCAAACGGCTGAATTCCCGCCAGGCCCGTTGGGCATTGTTTTTTGGCCGGTTGAGGTTCTCCCTCATCTATCGTCCGGGGTCCAAGAACAGGAAGCCCGATACCCTTTCCCACCAATACGTTTCTGAGGAGGATCTTCCCATTCTTCCACCATCCTGTGTAGTGGCTGCCCTCACCCGGGAGATCGAGTCCAAAGTCAAAGAGTCCCAAAGGACGCAACCCGACCCAGGCACCGGACCTCCCAATCGCCTCTTTGTACCCGATGCTGTTCGATCACAGGTTCTACAGTGGGGGCATACTTCTCACTTCGCCTGCCACCCCGGAGTCAATTGGATCCTGACCCTCCTGAAGAGGCATTTCTGGTGGCCCTCCATGGACGCTGACACCCGTTCCTATGTTTCGATATGTTCCGTCTGTGCCCGTGGAAAAGCCTCCCATTGGCCACCTGCGGGATTACTCCGTCCCCTACCTGTACCTGGGTGTCCCTGGTCCCATATTGTTTTAGATTTAATCACCGGTCTACCCTCTTCACATGGAAACACTGTCGTACTCACTGTGGTGGATCGTTTCTCCAAGTCAGTGCGTTTTGTGGCCCTCCCCAAACTACCTTCCGCACAGGAGACTGCAGATCTTCTCGTCCGCCACGTCTTCCGACTTCACGGAATCCCCACGGACATCATCTCCGATCGAGGTCCCCAGTTCATCTCACAGGTATGGAAGGCCTTCTGCCTTCTGTCAAGCCTTAGGTGCAACGGCCAGCCTGTCGTCCGGCTTCCACAACCCAGTCAAATGCGCAGACGGAACGGTCAACCAAGACCTGGAGGCGACGTTACGTTGTGTAACAGCAAACCACCCGTCAACCTGGAGCGACCATCTCCCGTGGGTTGAGTACGCCCACAACTCCCTGGTGAGCTCTGCCATTGGGAGGTCCCCGTTCGAGTCCTCCCTTGGGTACCAACCCCTGCTGTTCCCCGTACAGGAAGAAGAGATCACGGTACCGTTGGTTCGGGACCATGTTAATCAGTGCCGGAAGGTTTGGGAAGAGACTCGCACGGCCCTACTCAAATCAACAGATCGGAATAGGAAAATGGCCGATCGACACCGGACTCCAGTGCCGGAGTACCAACCGGGGCAGATGGTGTGGCTTTCCTCCAGGGACATCTCGCACAAATGCGAACACAGGAAACTCGCCCCTTGCTTCCTGGGACCATTCAAGGTCGATAGGATTATCAATCCCACAGCAGTCCGCCTCTCGCTGCCAAAGTCCATGCGTATTCACCCAACCTTTCATGTGTCCCAGATAAAACCAGTCTCCGTCAGCTCTTTGTGTCCCTAGCTGAGACTCCTCCCCTGCCCGGCTCATCGACAACCATCCGGCATACACCGTCCGACGACTGCTAGATGTGCTCTGTCGGGGCAGGGGCCTCCAATACCTGGCGGACTGGGAGGGGTACGGTCCTGAAGAACGTTCCTGGGTCCCCCACTCCTTTATCCTAGACCCTTCCCTCATCCAGGACTTCCATCAGGACCATCCAGACAGGCCTGGAGGAATGCCGGGAGACTCCCATTGGGGGGGGGGAGGGTACTGTCATGGTTCCGGTTGGCCGTTCCCCTTTAACACTTCTTTCTCCCCGATTATACCCCAATTTCAGTCAATTGATGCTAGTTACCCAATTACTGTACATCTGGCTCTCATCAGACACTGGGAAATAAATATGATGGCGACTCTATCACAGGTTGCCAGTTCGTTGGTCAATTCTCATGTGATACTTCATTCCCTGTTCCGATTAGAACCGGTAGTTCTAAGTTCCGCTCTAGTTTCTAGAGAGTCCCTGTGAATCCCTACTCCTTGTCAAGATCCCTCTGGTTTCCTGCTCTACGTTCAGGTCAACGCCAGCCTCCCCAACTGAGTCGACGTGCCAGTGTCCTGCACTTGGGTTCTTCTCCGTTGCCCCCGTGTAACACTCCTACAATTTAAAGTGGTCCATAGGGCCCACCGACCAAGGATAAGCTATCTCGTTTTTATTCAGATATATCTCCCTATTGTGATAGATGTAACAATGGAGAAGCTTCACTAATTCATATGTTTTGAACATGTCTGAGCCTTGAAAAATACTGGAAGGAAGTATTCCAAACTTTCTCTGTACTTTCCAAAGTAAATTTTAAGCCTAACCCTTTGACTGCCTTTTCGGTATTGTTGGAGGAAAAGATATTATTTTGGAGACATCTGATTTGCACATTTTGGCTTTTATTTTTCTAATAGCTAGGAGGGCACTCTTGCTTAAATGGAAGGATGTCATTCCGCCTACTCACACTCAATGGTTACGTGATGTTATGTCATGCTTAAATTTGGAGAAGATCCGTTGTTCAATTTCTGAATCTAGCCAAGACTTTCAAACATAGTGGTGACCATTTTTGAACTATTTTCAAAACCATTGATTTGCTGTTAAAGTACAGATGTTGGCTAATAACATATTTCACTATATGATAAGGATTTTTTTCCCCCTTTTTTCTTTCTTCACCAAACAGCTTTGATCATGGTAGCGGGCTTAGTTTCTTTTTTTTTATATAATAAAATGATCACATTTCAATATTATGATTTAATTTACATGAATATAGGGTAATGAGATTACAAGTGTGATTCAAATATAATGTATTTGGTATTATTTAATTTTTTTTACCTATAATATATATCTTCTTGTACTCTGTATTTTTCTATGTAGAAATTAACAAAAATATTGAAAAAGAAAAGGTGATTTATCAATCAATCCTTTTTGTTCATCCTCAACACCTATTTGTTTTCTTTCAATCTGTCATTGTTTCTTTACTTTCACTGCCTCATCTACTTTACCATGTTGATTGGCCTTTGCCTTAGCTATTAACTTTAGTTGCATATGCCATGGCATTATAAAACTCTAAAAGGTAGCTTGCTCTTTTTTTAATCTAATGCCAATGTCTCATTACTCAGTGGAAAGGATCTGTTATTATTTGCTTTCCCCATCCTTCACAATTTTGAACATTGCTCTCATATCACTCTGATACTCTTTGGTTTAACTGCAAAAAAGCTTTTTAAAACATTTAACTGGCATCCTCAGTTTACTCTCTGAAGTACCCTGTTATCAATCAGAAAAGCCAGACAGTTGGCCTTATCCCTGTACTACACACAAAATGTTGGTGGAACGCAGCAGGCCAGGCAGCATCTATAGGAAGAAGCACTGTCGACGTTTTGGGCCGAGACCCTTCGTCAGGACTAACTGAAAGGAAAGATAGTAAGAGATTTGAAAGTAGTGGGGGGAGGGGGAAATGCGGAATGATAGGAGAAGACCGGAGGGGGTGGGGTGAAGCTAAGAGCCGGAAAGGTGATTGGCGAAAGTGATACAGAGCTGGAGAAGGAAAAGGATCATGGGATGGGAGGCTGAGGGAGAAAGAAAGGGAGGGGGAGGGGAGCACTAGAGGGAGATGGAGAACAGACAAAGATTGATGGGCAGAGAGAGGGGAAAAAAGGGAGGGGGGAAATAAATCAGGGATGGGGTAAGAAGGGGAGGAGGGGCATTAATGGAAGTTAGAGAAGTCAATGTTCATGCCATCAGGTTGGAGGCTACCCAGCCGGTATATAAGGTGTCGTTCCTCCAACCTGAGTTTGGGTTCATTTTGACAATAGAGGAGTCCATGGATAGACAAATCAGAATGGGAATGGGACATGGAATTAAAATGTGTGGCCACTGGGAGGTCCTGCTTTCTCTGGCAGATAGAGCATAGGTGTTCAGCAAAATGGTCTCCCAGTCTGCGTCGGGTCTCACCAATATATAAAAGGCCACACTGGGAGCACCGGACGCAGTATACCACACCAGCTGACTCACAGGTGAAGTGTCGCCTCACCTGGAAGGACTGTCCACCAGAGAAAGCAGGATCTCCCAGTGGCCACACATTTTAATTCCACGTCCCATTCCCATTCTGATATGTCAATCCATTGCCGCCTCTACTGTTGAGATGAAGCCACACTCAGGTTGGAAGAACAACACCTTATATTCCATCTAGGTAGCCTCTAACCTGATGGCATGAACATTGATTTCTCTAACTTCCGTTAATGCCCCTCCTCCCCTTCTTACCCCATCCCTGATATATTTATTTTTCCCCCCTCCCTTTTTTGACTCTCTCTCTGTCCATCACTTTGCCTGTTCTCCATCTCCCTCTGGTGCTCCCCTCCCCCTTTCTTTCTCCCGAGGCCTCCCGTCCCATGATCCTTTCTCTTCTCCAGCTCTGTATCCCTTTCGTCAATCACCTTTCCAGCTCTTAGCTTCATCCCAACCCCTCCGGTCTTCTCCTATCATTTCGCATTTCCCCCTCCCCCTCCCACTTTCAAATCTTGTACCATCTCTTTTTTCAGTTAGTCTTGACGAATAGTCTCGACCCAAAATGTCAACTGTACTTCCTATAGATGCTGCCTGGCCTGTTGTGTTCCACCAGCATTTTGTGTGTGTGTGTTTGAATTTCCAGCATCTGCAGATTTCCTCGGGTTTGCCTTATCCATGTACTGAGGCTTTTAATGAAGTCTCTCTTCTGCTGACTCATAATCAGACCGATTGATTACTTGTGAATAACTGTGATGTGCAAAATGTAAAAAATCTAAATTATGAAAATTAAAATATGTTATTTTACAATAAGTTTACATGAATACTTGTGTGGCTAGGATTACACCATTTTGCAGTGTTTGTGCAGATTACTGAGAGTGCCTCCTTTGGAAATTACTTCATTTCCTTAGTTCAGCTTCCTTGTGGCTGTTGTGTTTTACTATTTATTGTTATGTTTATTATTTAGTGTTGCGTTTGTTATGTTATGATTGCACTGCTCCTGGGAAACAGTGTCTCATTCTGCCCTGCAGAGCTGATGTATGGTTAGAATGACAATAAAGTTTTTGAATCTTGAAATCTTTAACTAAATCACAAGAACAATCACCAAAATGTGTATTTTCTAACCAAAATATGAGAATTATAACATAGTTTTAGAGTGCTTAAAAATACTCTTTATATAATGTCCTGAGGAAATTCTATATTTGGATATTTGTCATACTGTTTGTCAATATAGGTTATCTGTAGGTATTGGTCGTGATAGTTTAAAGTCATTTCACTTTTTAACAAGGGTTGCCTTTTTCTCATGAACAGTTCAGTATAAAAGGGAAAACTTCCTTTTCATGAGAAAACCAGACCCAAAGAAATAATACACATTAATAATTTGAAATGTCTTGATAGTATACTAACAATGATGATTCGTGTTCTTTATATGCTGCCCAATAGGAAAAAGGACCAGTTTACATTCTCAGACTTGTATGAGTAAATAGAAAGTCAAAGTTCAAAGTAAAATTTATTATCAGAGTACATACATGTCACCACACACAACCCTGAGATTTGTTTTCTGCAGGCATACTTAGCAAATCCTTAGAACAGTAACTGTAAGCTATACACAGCATGAAGAGTTAACTGTAAACAAACTGCAATGTAGACAAATAATTAGCAATAAATAATGAGACAGAAATAACAATATAACAGAGTCTTTAAATGAGTGTAGCTATCCCCCTTTGTTCAAGAGCCTGATGGTTGAGGGGTAGTAACTGTTCTTGAACCTGGTGGTGCACGTCCTGAGGCACCTGTACCTTCTAGCTGATAACCATATAACAATTACAGCACGGAAACAGGCCATCTCGGCCCTTCTAGTCCGTGCCGAACGTTTACTCTCACTGATGGCAGCAGTGAGAAGAAAGCCTGGCCTGGGTGGGGAGGATCTTTGATGCTGCTTTTCCACGGCAACAAATCATGTCAATGTGCTCAGTGGTTGGGAGGGTTTTACCGTGATGTACTGGGCCAAATCCACTACCTTTTTTTTTGGATTTTCTGCTCAAAGGCATTGCTCTTCCCGTACTAGCCCGTAATAGAGCCAGTCAGCACACTTTCCACCACACATCTATAGAAGTTTGCCTAGGTTTTCAATGACATGCTGAATCTCTGCAGACTCCTGAGGTCATGCTTTCTTTGAAATTATATGTATGTAGGGTTTTCAGTACCAGTAACAGTGGTGTTAACTGTTCAGGCTAACAAAATGGCTTCTCTGTATTTTATAATGAAATGGCTTCTCTGTAATGCTGTAATAGGATCCTGTGTCTCATATGTTTGGGTTATGGGTATTGCAAGGAGAAGGCGGGTGAGGACTTTTCGGAGACCCTGTCGGTGCACCCCATGTTTCAAGCTGCCCTTAAGGAGAAATGTGGTCACACCGGGTGGGACACGGGAACTGTATGGTGTGCCCAGTCAAAGCCCAGGGTGGTACGGCCCGGTGACGTAGCGAGAGTGATGGGGATCCCCAGATACTCTGGAGTGCCTGAGGGTGAAGCCTCTTTAGTGGACACCCGGAGGATCTCGAGGGGGAATCGAGATTCCCAGCTGGGGTGCTGGTGAGGCCTGAGCTACAGAAGCTCTCGGTGTTGCAGGCACGTCGGATGGTGGCGAACATCAGGAACACCACGCCACGGAGATCACTTTTAAACGAGGGATGCCCCTGGCACATTTGTTCCTGGTGACGGTGGAGCTTTTAGGGGGGTTTCAGGGCCTATGTCAGGAGAAAGGGGAAACGCTTTCTGAGTATCTTTTCCGGGTAGAGCGAAGGCTAAATTGTTTGAGGTGAACAGGGTCAACTGGAGGCACGGAGGCTACATGTATATGATGGGTTCAGGACAGGTCCTTTCAAAGAGTGACACCCAAGAATTTAAAGTTACTGACCTCCTCCACCTCTGATCCTCCCATGAGGACTGGCTCATGGACCTCTGGTTTCCCTCTCCTGAAGTCAATAATCAGTTCCTTGGTCTTATTGACATTGACTGAGAGGTTGTTGTTATTACACCACTTAGCCAAGTTTTCAATCTCCCTTGTATATAATAATTCATCACCCCCTTTGATAGAGCCCGCAACAGTGGTGTGCTCAGCAAACTTGTATAAGGTGTTGGAACTGTACTTAGCCACACAGTCATAGGTGTAAAGTGAGTAAAGCAGGGGGTAAGTACACATCCCTGCAGTGCTCCTGTGCTGATGCAGATTGTGGGGGACATGTTTTGGCCAATCTGAACTGACTGGAATCTACAAGTGAGGAAATCCAGGATCCAATTGCACAAGGGGGTATTGAGGCCCAGGTCTGATTTAGTTTTGAGGGGATGATGGTGTTAAATGCCGAGATGTAATCAATAAAGAGCATCCTGATCTATGCAGCTTTGGTGTCCAGATGTTCCAGGGTTGTGTGAAGAGCCAACAAGACGGCATCTGCTGTAGACCCGTTGCTTTGGTAGGTGAATTGAAGCTGATCCAAGTCACCACTCAGACAGGAGCTGATATGCTTCAACACCAGCCTCTCAAAACACTTCATTACTGTGGATGCAAGTGCCACTGGGTGATAGTCATTTAGACAGGTTAACACACTCTACTTGGGCATTGGTACAATTGAAGCCAGCGTGAAGCAGGTGGGTATCCCACACTGCTGGAGCGAGAGGTTGAAGATATCTGTGAATACCCCAGTCAGTTGGTCAGCACAGGTCTTCAGTACTTGGCCAGTTACTCTCTCCAGACCTGGTGCTTTGCTTGGATTTACTCTCTTGAAAGTAGCCTGCACACCATCATCAGATGTTCCTTGGGAAATGCACATTTTGTTCTTTTTTTAAATTATTAGATCTATGTAATGATTAGAAAATCTCCATCAACAATTTATTAATCTCTTTTTATAAAGCAGGTGTCTGGAGAAAGGCAAAAAATCAGTGCATTACACCTTTGCGATTAGAGTGGAATTCTTTGCTGCAGTAACACAATGAACTGCGGAACTTGTTTGCAACCATCTGGGACAAAATGTATATCTGATCAGTTTAAATTGTAAGTAATAAATGTCAGTACTCATGTTTTCTCCAAACTCCCCTTACATGTAAAATAAAATATTACAAATTCTGAGCCACCTCTTACGAAAGCATGCTTCCAGGTATTAGCTGCTGGTAAGTTTGTTGTTCATTAGCAGATCAGCTTCCACCTACATTCTAGCCGGGCTACATTCAACAAACATTTGTTCAAATAAATGTATTATCCATATATTACCTTGAGATTCATTTTCTTGCAAGCATTTGTGGAAAAAAATGAAATTATACACTAACAGATGAAGACCAACAAACAATCAATGCGCAGAACATAATAAACTGTCCAAATAAAAATAATACTGAGAACAAGAGTTGTAACGAGTACTTGAAAGTGAGTCTATAGGTCATAGAATCAGTTCAGAATTGTTGTGAGTGAAGTTATCCACATTGGTTCAGGAGCCTGATGGTTGTAGGGTAATAACTGTTCCGGAACCTGGTGCTGTGAGAGCTAAGACTCCTGTGCCTCCTGCCCAATGGTGGCAGTGAGAGGAGAGCTTGGCCTGGATGGCGGGGGTCTTTGATGATGGACGCTGTTTTCTTGTGACAGTACTGCATTTAAATGTACTCAATGGCAGAAAGTGTTTTGCCTGTGACGGACTAGGCTGTATCCACTACTTTCCATTCCTGGGCATTGGCGTTTCCATACCAGGTAATGATGCAACCAGTCAGGATACTACCTACTGTGCATCAATGGAAGTTTATCAAAGTTCTTGGTGATATGCCGAATATACACAAATTTTTAAGAAATCAGAGGTGCTGTTGTGCCTTCTTTGTGATGGGACTTACAGTACATGCTGGTCCCAGGACAGATCCTCTGATATGTTAACTCCATAGAATTTAAAGCTACTCACCCTCTCTGCTTTCATTTCCCTAATGAGGATTGGTTCATGGACCTCTGGCCTCTTCTTCCCATTACTGATAACCATCTCTTTGGTTTGCAGACTAAGTGAAAAGCCTCTGATATTGGTAGGATTTTGCTGTGATGTTACTGCAGAAGTGGGTGTTGTGAGTCTTTGCCACTGTAGATCTTGGCTGTCAATACCTGGATTATGTGAGAGGCACGTTGGCTGCGTGGAGTGCCTAGCTTCTCCTTGTAGAGCTGGAGCATTTTTTTTAATAACCAAAGAGCATTTGGACATATTCTTTAGTAAACTGCACTGCCTGTTGTGACAGAAAAGCATGACAAATTCTGGTTGTAGTCTGGCCACTATTTAAGATGCTGCTTCATATATCTTTGCCCTTGCTAAGGCAGCTTCAGCTTCACACTCTTCCCTGAGTACACTTAATATAGCCTCTAAACGTGTTCTACACGAGCTTTCTCTGTGTTTGTGTGAGCTTTCTCCATTTCTTCACGTTTAGCATAACCCACCAGAAGACCATAAGGTATAGGACCAGAATTAGCCCATTTGGCTCATCTAGCCTGTTCTGCCATTCCATTATGGCTGATCCATTTTCCCCTCACCTCAATCTCCTGCCTTGACCCTGTATCCCTTCATGCTCTGACCAAACAAGAATCTATTAACCTCTGCTTTAAATATACATGTAAGCGGGTGACCATCGAATGCTATTCATCATTGTTTAAAAGTGTACTTAGGCAGTCATCTGGGTAATGCTAGAATAGGTGTCTGTGCCTTTAAGTGGAGATGGTGATGTCATTATGCACACGCGGGATAGTGGGGAGACCATTTTGCTTTCTGCTGCAGGAGCTGGTGGGGCTTTGGAATTGAGTTCCTCGCAGGGACGCTGGGCATGGTGAGGAAAGATGTTCACGAGTAAAGAACTCGGCGCTGGATAGCGTGGCTTGCAAAGTTCCTCACTGGCCAAGTAGAATTGCTACTGCTGTATTAGTACTGTATTAGTTTTGTGCGATTTTCTTTGTATTTTTATACTGCATATGCAATTGGTCGAGACACAAGTGTGTGGATCGAAGGTTAAATGGAGATTGTAATGGCGGGGCCTGATTGTAAAGTCATTCATTTTATTTTAAGACCCTCTTCTGGCACTTAAACATCAAAAACAGATAAAAGAATTAAAACCCAAAAAAGTAGTTGTTGTCCTGAGTGTGTACTTTTCCCCGGGCTACAACATACATAAAGACTTTGCCCCCACAGCCAAGTGTGGCAACAAATTCCACAGATTCACCACTCTCTGGCTAAATGAATTCCTCCTCGGCACCTTTCTAAAAGGATGCCCCTCTATTCTGAACCTGTGTCCTCTGGTCCTAGGCTCTCCCACTGTAGGAAACATGCTCTCTACACACACTTTATCGAGGCCTTTCAATTAAGTCACTGTTCATTCTTTGGAATTTAACTGAATACAGGCCAGAGCCATCAGATCCTCTCTATATGACAAGTCATCCAATCCTGGAATCATTTCCATGAACCTCCTTTGAAACCTCTCTAGTTTCAGCACATCCTTGCTAAGATAAGGGACTCAAAACTGCTCACAGTATGCTAAGTGAGGCCTCATCAATGCTTTATAAAGTCTCAGCATTACATCCTTTTATATTCTACTGCTGAAATGAACACTAACATGGCATCACCACCTCAGCCTGCAAATTAACCTGTAGGGAATCCTGCACAAGGACTCCCAAGCCCCTTTGCACCTCAGAGTTTTGTATTTTCTTTCCATTTAGAAAATAGCCTATCCTTTAATTTCTTCTACCAAAGTGCATGGCCATAGACTTCCTGGTACTGTATTCCATCTGCCACTTGTTTGCCCATTCTCCAAATCTGTCTAAGTCCTTCTACAGCCTCCTTGCTTCCTCAAAACAACCCACCCCTTCACCTATCATTGTATTGTCTGCAAACTTTGCAACAAAGCCATCAATTTTGTCATTCAAGTCATTGACAAATAACATAAAAAGAATCGGTGCCACCACTACTCACCGGCAACCAGTCAGAAAGGCTCCCTTTTTCACACTTGTTGCCTCCCGCCAATTAGCCAATGTTTTATCTGTGCTAGTATCTTTCCCATAAAACCATGGGCTCTGAACTTGTTAAGCAGCCTCATGCATGGCACCTTGTCAAAGGTGTTCTGAAAATCCAAGTACACAACATTCACTGATTATCCTTTTCTATCCTGCTTATTATTTCTTCAAATAATTCTAACAGATTTGTCAGGTAAGTTTTTCCCTTGAGGAAACCATGCTGACTATGGTGTATTTTATCATGTGCCTCCAAGTACCCCGAAAGTACATCCTTAACAATTTTCTCCAACATCTTCCCAACCACTGAGGTCAGACTAATTGGCCTATAATTTCCTTTCTTCTGCCTCTTTTCCTTTTTGAAGAGTGGAGAGACATTTGCAGTTTTCCTGTCTTCCGGAACCATCCCAGAATTTAGTGATTCTTTAAAGATCATTACTATTGTGAAAGGTGATGTATTTATTACTATTGTATTTATTATTTATTTATTGTATTTATTATTGTATTTATTACTACAATATTCATTACTATTGCCTCCACAATCTCTTCAGCCACCTCCTTTAGAACCCTAATGTGTACACCATCTTACCTTCGTTTCAGTTTGTTAAGGACCTTCTCCCTAGTAATGGCAACTGCACACACTTCTGACACTCTTGAACTTCCAGCATACTGGAGTTCCAGCACAAAATGCCACCATCTACCACGAGCACCTTTTTTTTCATTGACTGGTGGCAACTCTTATCACTCAGATTGGTCTCCTCTCTATTCTTTGCAAATCACTCCCCAAACAAGGGCAGTTGAGACCTAAGATTTCACAATATTATTTTTGGGGAAATTGCTTATTTGTGCATTTTGGGAAATTCAGTTTACAGCCATTTCTGAAGAACAGTGTTCTTAGTTAGAGCGAGACCTTCATTTTGGTTGAAATAGTTTTCCTCTAATTTTAGTTCAATGGCTTCCTTTACCATTGTAAATCTTTGAATTCAATTGTAAGTATGGTGGGAAAGCACAAAACTGGTTGGATGAGGACTAACTAATCAGGAGGGACAAACTATGGTGGTATAAATACCACCAGACTAGGCATACCCTGGCATCATCCCTGAAGAAAATGCCAGAGTTTGTTATCAAGACATTGGTCATAATTGATACCTATATCCAGCTGGAAGCCCAAGAAGCTATGTATGGAGCCAAAAGAGATGGGGGAGATTTTGAACAATTTCTTTTCTTCGGTATTCACTAAGGAGAAGGATATTGAATTGTGTAAGGTAAGAGAAACAAGTAGGGAAGTTATGGAAACTATGACGATTAAAGAGGAGGAAGTACTAGAGATTTTAAGGAATATAAAAGTGGATAAATCTCCAGATCCTGACAGGATATTCCCTAGGACCTTGAGGGAAGTTAGTGTAGAAATAGCAGGGGCTCTGACAGAAATATTTCAAATGTCATTAGAAACGGGGATGGCGCTGGAGGATTGGCGTATTGCTCATGTGGTTCCATTGTTTAAAAAGGGTTCTAAGAGTAAACCTAGCAATTATCGGCCTGTAAGTTTGATGTCAGTGGTGGGTATATTAATGGAAAGTATTCTTAGAGATGGTTTATATAATTATCTGGATAGACAGGGTCTGATTAGGAGCAGTCAACATGGATTTGTGCGTGGAAGGTCATGTTTGACAAATCTTATTGAATTTTTTGAAGAGGTTACTAGGAAAGTTGACGAGGGTAAAGCAGTGGATGTTTTCTATATGGACTTCAGTAAGCTCTTTGACAAGGTTCCACACAGAAGGTTAGTTAGGAAGGTTCAATCGTTAGGTATTAATATTGAAGTAATAAAATGTATTCAACAGTGGCTGGATGGGAGATGCCAGAGAGTAGTGGTGGATAACTGTTTGTCAGGTTGGAGGCCGGTGACTAGTGGTGTGCCTCAGGGATCTGTACTGGATCCGATGTTGTTTGTTATATACATTAATGATCTGCATGATGGGGTGGTAAATTGGATTAGTAAGTATGCAGATGATACTAAGATAGGTGGCGTTGTGGATAATGAAGTAGGTTTTCAAAGCTTGCAGAGAGATTTAGGCCAGTTAGAAGAGTGGGCTGAACAATGGCAGATGGAGTTTAATGCTGATAAGTGTGAGGTGCTACATTTTGGTAGGAATAATCCAAATAGGACATACATGGTAAATGGTAGGGCATTGAGGAATGCAGTAGAATAGAGTGATCTAGGAATAATGGTGCATAGTTCCCTGAGGGTGGAATCTCATGTGGATAGGATGGTGAAGAAAGCTTTTGGTATGCTGGCCTTTATAAATCAGAGCATTGAGTATAGGAGTTGGGATGTAATGTTAAAATTGTACAAGGCATTGGTAAGGCTGAATTTGGAGTATAGTGTACAGTTCTGGTCACTGAATTATAGGAAAGATGTCAACAAAATAAAGAGAGTACAGAGAAGATTTACTAGAATGTTACCTGGGTTTCAGAACCTAAGTTACAGAGAAAGGTTGAGCAAGTTAGGTCTTTATTCTTTGGAGCATATAAGGTTGAGGGGGGACTTGATAGAAGTATTTAAAATTGAGGGGGATAGATAGAGTTGACGTGGATAGGCTTTTTCCATTGAGAGTAGGGGAGATTCAAACAAGAGGACATGAGTTGAAAGTTAGGGGGCAAAAGTTTAAGGGTAACACAAGGGGGAATTTCTTTACTCAGAGAGTGGTAGCTGTGTGGAACGAGCTTCCAGTAGAAGTGGTAGAGGCAGGTTCGGTATTGTCATTTAAAGTAAAATTGGATAGGTATATGGACAGGAAAGGAATGGAGGGTTATGGGCTGAGTGCAGGTCGGTGGGACTAGGTGAGAGTAATCGTTCGGCATGGACTAGAAGGGCCGAGATAGCCTGTTTCCGTGCTGTAATTGTTATATGGTTATATAAGAGTTTAATCGTACACTGTCGTCTGCTTGGACCCATAGTTGGTTCCCAGCATTTGAATAATCCTATTTAAATGTTTCTGTCGTAATGCACTCGACATATCATTTTAAATCCCTCTGTTTGATTGTCCCTTTCTCTGAAACCTCTTCCAGTCCTATAGACACCAGATTTTTTAATGTTAAATTTGAAAATAAACTGCACTGTAAATCCGAATTAGCAATATATGAAAATATAATTTGGATTATGTATTTTTTAAGTCAGAACCCCTGGGATTTGATAATGTTGACAAAGGCCCTGAAAGAAGCACAGAAAGCAAGAATGGGAGAGTCAAAATTCCTGAATGAGATAAAGTCTTTTAACCATTGCTCACTCAGGCATGTGGAAAGTGTGGAAAAAACAAGAACTTCTCTGCAAAGTAAGCTATGCATGTTGTTGGAACGCTTCTTTTGATAAATAGAGCACAATTGTTTCAGGTGGTTGAGAGGTGAATGACTGAAGGGTTCACATCAAAAGTGTTTGGCACCATAAACTTTTCTTGGAACAAATGATGAGGATTCAGAAAGGGTGTGGATACAGATGCAACAGTATTGTCGATCCTTTCGAAACGAGGGAGGGAAAATTGCAATGATATATGATGGGTCTTGCTGAAGGGTTTCGACCAGAAACATCGTCTGTACTTTTTTCCTAGATGCTGCCTGTCCTGATGAGTTCCTCTAGTACCTTGTGTGTGTTGCTTGGATTTTCAGCATCTGCCGATTTTCTCTTGGTTATGACATGGAAGTGACATCTTGTGAGAAAAAAGGCATTTGATTTTCCCTTGAAAGAGTTGGCTCTTTCCCAATGGGCTGAATGAATTATTTTTTGTGCTGCTACAGCCTGATACCAACAAACAGATAATTTGTTTGTTGACTGCCATTCCTGATTTATCTGCATATAAACATTTGCTAACTCACTGGCTTTCCAGAATTATATTTATGGATGTGGACAAGGCCAGGTAGCTCTCTCCTTTTCACATGCTGACTAAAGGATCAAAAAGTGGAAGATTCCAGTGACCTGAAACTGACCCTTATGATGTATTTCAAAAGAAACATGTTGTCTTTTTCTCCAAGAAACCATCAGGTATCCCTTTTCCAATCATGGGTATCTTCTCTGGACTTGCTCCCCTCTGAGACCCCCACCATACAGATGGAATGAGTGTTTGCATTCCTTCTCTCTGAGCCATCAATTTGTGGTTAGACTTCTACTAACACAGGTATCAGAAACCAACAGACATGGAACAGATGTTCCACTCATCTCCAAATTGTCAACTATAGAAAGGACAGAGAGAATAAACCCCAACCCATTTAAATGAGTCCTGATGCAATGAATCAAAAGAGCAACAAATATCTTCAACTCTGAGTGATCCGTTTAGTCTCTAGCTGACTATGAGATGCTCAAAAGTTCAACAACATCTAGGACCATTTCAGGTTCACTGCAGAAAACTGCAGCTAGTACAAATAAGTTTGCCACATTAATCTGGGCATGTATAACTACTCTACAGGATTTGTCCATTCCTTTTATGGTTTTAAATACTCTAATTGTGCCTCTGTTTCAAGGTGGGATGTTGATCAAGTCTCTGGAAAGAGGACACATTATTTTTAATGTGATTGGGCATGCAGATTCTCAAATTAACATTTCGTTTGAAAATAGGATCTTCAAACAAATTAAATACCTCCTCAGTCATTCTCTATTCAAAATTCTAACCTTGATGTCAGTGACCAAGCAGACATTTCTGACCTCATGCTTGGAACGATGGGTTAGTGAATCACAAACTGTTTCTGTAAGATTCCTGCAGAAATTGTAGGAATCTTTACAAAGAAATGAACTGCCAGAAGAACTCATTCGATCAAACAGCATGTGTGGAAGCAAGAGGATGGCTGATGCTTCAGGATGAGACCTTCAAAGAGGAAAGACAGACAGTATTCGAAGTGAGAGGAAGGGTTAGACAGAAGTTGTTAGATGTTAGGTAGAATGAAATCGTGGGAGGATAATGGGCAAATGGAGGTGGGTGAGAGATGTGGAGAGTAAGTGTTGAATCAGACAGGTGGATGATAGTGGAACCAAATAAGAGGACAATGAATGGACAAAACCAATTGGGAGAGTGGGGCAGAGAAAGTGAATCAAGCAACCCAGGTAGATAGATATGTGGGTGAGGGGCTGGTGGAACCAAGTGACCTGGTGGGAGAGGGTAATCAGTTCAGGTAATGGTTGGAGAGAAAGAGAGGGGTAGATAAGGTAAACAAAGGAAATTTCAGTGTTTATGCAACACACACAAAATGCTGGAAGAACTCAGCAGGTCAGGCAGTATCTATGGAAAAGAGTAAATGGTTGACGTTTTGGGCCGAGACCCTTCATCGGGACTGGGACAAAGGTAAGTCAGAGCAAGAAGGTGGGAGGAGAGGAGGAAGAGGTACAAGGTGGTTGGTGATAGGTGAAACTGGGGGGGTGGAGGAGGTGAAGTAAAGAGTTGGGAAGTTGTTTGGTAAAAGAGACAAAGGGCTGAGAAGGGAAAATCTGCTAGGAGAGGACAGAAGGCCATGGAAGAAAGGGAAGGGGGAGGAGCACCAGTGGGAGGTGATGGGCAGGTATGGAGATGAGGCGAGAGAGGGAAATGGGAATGGTGAAGGGGGGGGGCAATAAATGAAAGTTCGAGAAATTGATATTCATGCCATCAGGCTGGATACTACCCAGATAGAATATAAGGTGTTGCTCCTCCAACCTGAGTGTGGCCTCATTGCGACAGTAGAGGAGGCCATGGATGGACATTTCAGAATGGGAATGGGAAATAGAATTAAAATGGGTGGCCACTAGAAGATCTTGCTTTATCTGGCGGACGGAGTGTAGAGGCTTCGTGTGGTTTCCCGATCTATGTTGACCTTAACATGGTAGTGGAGATGGCTAAGGACAGGTATGAAGAATTGAAATGACATACAACCAGAAGCCCAGGACAGTGTGCAGGCACTCTGCAGAACAGTTGCCAAGTCTGTGCTGGGCCCTGCTGAGGTAAATGAGGCCATATCATGAGCTCCAACTGCATTGGACCAGGTTGGTGAATGTGCATGTGAATCTTTGCCTCACCTGGAAGGACTGTTCAGGACACAGGATGGCAGTTAAGGGACAAGTGTTGGACCATTGTAAAGTACAAGGGAAGGGTTTGGGTGGGAAATGAACAGACCAGGGAGCCAGAGAGAGTGGAAAGCAGAGGATGGGTGGGAGAAAGATGAAGATGTGTGGGATTCCATTCGAGCAGGTGGAAGTGGCAAAGGCTGATGTGCTGCCTGCGGAGACTGGTGATTCATGTGCTGGAATGTGCAAGGTGTCAGTTACCTCCTTCAACAGCTGAGATCAGATTTCTAGCCTTCAAAACAAAATCAGTGGCTTATTCTGTTTGAAGAATAATTTGAGTAATATAATTGAAATCTTAAGATATTAAAGGAGATTAAATTCAGGGTCCCAATGATATATGATTAGCTGTGGAAGACTAAAGAGCAGCAGTGTAGCTTTAAAAAGTATGAAGTCCATTTGGATCCCAAATTTCATCTGAAACTGAAGTCTTCAAATACAAAGTTTGTAGTTCGCCATTGTGTGTGGTGAATGTGAATTGCTAGAAGCCTTCTCGAATGAGCTGGGAAAGTTGATGTTAGTACATACTGAGCTAAGGATGGTGGGTTTGAAAGGAAGAAATAAAACTAATCACTGTTGCCATATGTTGATTGCTATTGAAGAACTCGAAAGTCCTTTCCTACGTTTTTTTTCTATTTTATTTTTCCTAATATTGGAGATACTGTAGGATCAGTAGTGAAATGGTGGGATGGAGATAGTTAGTGTGGGTTTGATGTAGGAAGGTGGAATTTACGGTGTATCTATGTTGTACCACATCAGGATGGGATGGCCATTGAACTAACTTGTTAATTTTTACCCCTGTTCTCTGTGATTTGCTCAGAAAGTGAGAGAGAAATGCTTAAAGTAATGGAAGTTTGTGAAGGATTTTCTGATAGTTTGAAGTGCCAGATATTTCATGGGAATTATATTTTGGTAAAGTGTGGCGAGATTGTGGTAGAATTTGTGCCTCTTTGTCAGAGATTAAGAAAAATATTTTGTAAATGTCTTTTTTTTTCTTTGAGTATACAGGATTTGATCCAAATCCTGCCTTGTTAACTTCTCCAGTTATTTAAGGTGCATTGTCTCATTTGAGTTAGCTAGCTTCATAGCCCATAACAAATAGTAGTTTAACCATGTGATTAGTTTATGAGTTTACAAAATATAATTAAAATATTTGTTTAATCATCAGCAATTGAAATTGAAAAAGCCATACACACTTGGAGACTGGCAAAGATCTTCGAAATGTGGAATAAACAGTGGATTGCATACCAGCCAGGAGACAAAGAGGGAACAGTCACAAGGCATCCAAAGCCAAAGAACACTGATGAAGATTGACCTTGTTGAGTCTGAGTGGTAAACACAGCTGGAGTGAGCTGGTCTTCTGTGTGTAACTAACAAAGTCTAGAGCTTCAAACAAGCCATTTGAACTAAACCAATTGCTATTTCAACTTTATTTCATATGCTTATCATTTGATTAAAATTGAAATACAATTTTCTGGGTGACTTTATGATCTGACAATAAACTTACTGTCTTTCTCAAACAGAGAGTGACTAATACATTTCCTTGTCATATTTTTAGTTACCAGTTTTTCTGTTCCTGTACCAAGTCTCTAATTTTCTCATTCAGCATATCTGGGTTTAACTGAACCAATAAAGTTAATCTTTAGCCAATACAAATATTTTTGTGCCTAATCAATAACTGTTGTTGAGGGTGAATGTATGTGGTACAACTGGGATGCCGGTGGGACTTGAGGGTAACTTTGACTCAGTGGAAACTCGAGTTGGACCAGCTTCACAATTCACCACCAAGATGGGACTGCTAAGTCTTTCAAAGACAGATGAAGAGGAGTATACTTTATGATCAACCCTTGTGATGTACAAACGTGGCGGCATTATTCCAGTCTTGCTCACCCGACCTGGAACATCTCGCGATCAGGCGTCATCTATTTTATCTGCCGCGAGAGTTTTCAGCCATCATCTTGTACATCCCACATCAGGTCAATGTCAACCAGGCTCCAGACAAACTGAGCCTCAAAAAGGTGGCATCAATCATTAAGGACACCCATCACCCAGGAAGGAGGTGCAGAAGCCTGAAGACACACACTCAGCAACTCAGGAACAGCTTCTTCCCCTCTGCCATCCGATTTCTGAATGGACATTGAACCCATGAACACTACCTCATTACTTTTTTGCACTACTTACTTAATTTATATCATATATGTAAATATACACTTAATGTAATTCAGTTTTTTATTGTTGTTCTTAGTAATGTACTGAAGCTGCAAAATCAACAAATTTCATGACATATGCCTGTGATATTAAACTTGATTCTGATGAGAACTGAGAGCTAGGTAGTTAGCTGTTACTAAAACAGGATGAAGAATTCAGGGGACTTTGGTCATTTTGATTGGAGGAGACTCCTCCAGCAATACATGATGGGGAAGATGCCTCAATACAGAGAGTGCGCTGGTTAAGCCAACAGTGAAGGGAAACCAAGGATGAAGCTCCTTGGAAGATCAGTCAAGGGAAATTGTCACACAAGGAGCTTAATGGAGTACAGAAACTGGTAGCACTTAATTGTTTAACTGAAGATTGGATAGCTTGTCTGCAGCAAGCTAACATATAGTGGGACTGATCAGAAGAGGAAACCGAAAGGTTCTGTGAGGAGGTAGCACACCTTAAAAAGAAGCTTACTGACTTGTGGGGCCGAGGAGTGCAGGTTTGATTTGATGCATATGAATGAGTTTCAGTTGCAGTGTGAGAAAGAAAACAAAAAGAAGCCCAAGTAGCTGGGAATGAAGTGGCAGGGATTGAAGTAATGG
Source organism: Hemitrygon akajei (assembly GCF_048418815.1). NCBI lineage: Eukaryota > Metazoa > Chordata > Chondrichthyes > Myliobatiformes > Dasyatidae > Hemitrygon > Hemitrygon akajei. The sequence goes on along the minus strand of NC_133136.1, from coordinate 109,783,037 downwards.
TGTGATGATTTAAAGATGGCTATGAATGTCATTCAGAAATCAGTACACGAAAAGTGACACTAGCGATCACATAGAGTAAAGCTGCATGAATGATTTGCTGCTTAGAGAGCAATAAAACAGACGTTGCAGAAGGGAGTGTTACAACACAGAATACCTTCAGCCTATCAGGAAGAAGGTAGTGGCGGAGGACAAACATCCTGGTACAGTGCCAAAATCTGCTGCTTCAGTTATGGTAATATGAGTCATTATACCCTGGACTATACAGCAAACCGTTCATATCGGTCGGTACCAGTGACTTAGGTAGGAAAAGGGAGGAGGTTCTGAAGAGAGAATAGAGAGAGTTAGGTAGAAAGTTGAAAAGCAGGACCTCCAGGGTAATAATCTTTGGATTGCTGGCTGTGCCATGTGACTGTGAGGGTGAGAATAGGATGATTTGGCACATAAATAAATGGCTGAACAACTGGTGCAGGGGACAGGATTTCAGATTTCTGGATCATTAGGATCTCTTCTGGAGAAGATATGACCTGTGCAAAAAGAACAGGATGCTCCCAAACCTGAAAGGTTTCCTAGAGCTGTTAGGGAGGGGTTAAACTATTGTGTCAGGAGGATGAGAAACTGAGTGATAGGGCTGAGGATAGGCATATAAATAGAGGCAATGTGTAGAGACTGTCAGGAAGAATAGGCAGGTGATTGGGCAAAATTGCTGTCAGTGGGATGAATTGAACAGGTGGACAACATTGAAAAGGGAGACAAAAATGGGACTGAAGTTGTTGTATTTGAATGCACACTGTATACTGAATAAGGTAGATGATCTTGTAGGGAAGTTAGAGATTAGCAGGTAGGATGTGGGCATCACTGAGTTGTAGCTGTAAGAAGATTAACATTCAAGGATACGCATTGTGTCAAAAGGACAGGCAGGTAGGCAGAGGGGTTGGTGTGGCTCCGTTGGTAAAAAATGAAATCAAATCCTTAGAGGTGACATAGGATAGGAAGATGTAGAATCATTATGGGTAGAGTTAAGAAACTACAAGGGTAAAAAAAAACCTCTGATGGGAGTTATATAGAGGCCTCTAATAGTAGCAAGGATGTAGACTACAAATTACAGTGGGAGATAGAAAATACATGTTAAAAGGGCAATGTTACAATGTTCTATTTCGGACAGAGATGAGAAGGAATCTTTGTAGCCAGAGGGTGCTGAATCTGTAATTCATTGCCACAGAGAACTGTGGATGCCAGGTGGTTAGGCTGGTATTTAAGGTGGAGGTTGATAGATTTTTGATAGGTCAGGGCATGAAAAGTTACAGAGAGAAGGCAGGAGAATGAAGTTGAGCTGTGATCAAATGACAGAGCAGACTTGATGGGCTGAATAGCCTAGTTATGCTCCTATGTTTTATAGTCTAATAGAGCCAAATGAAACAGTGTTACTCTGGGGCCATGATGCAAAAATACAGGAACCGACAGTCGTGCACAGCACAAAGTACACATAGCACATAAAATAGCAATAAACATAGTCACACAAAAAAATTCCATATCTCTGAGTCTGTGAATGTTGCAGCAGTCTGCAGTCGAACACAATACAACTGCGAAGTGAACACTGGAGTGTAGCACTGACTCCGACAACTCTCCTCTGGGATAGCTGCAAGCGGGCAACATGGTCCCAAGGCCTAGTCCTCGCTACATCTAAAGCCACACAGCTCCCCCCCCCCCCCCCACCCCACCCCTGCTAGGTCTAAAGCAAGAATGGTTTGTAAGTTTCAAATGTTGCATGTGGTGGGGCTATTTGTGAGCTGACTTGAGAGAAGTAGAAAGAATGTGTGTGAGTGAGAGCAAGGCTCTCACACATTTGTTAAATTTGTATTTGGAGGAAATTTGAATTAATCCTATGCTTCATAGGAGTAGGATGTGACCAATGGAACATTTTTGTTACTCTATGTGAAGTGAATTTGCAGGAGTTATTATATCTAAAAAAGCTTTAAGAGGTTGTGTGAATGGTTTACTGTGTGGGGACACCTCCCAGGAATCTATCTTTTCCTTTGTTTTTGGAATATGCGTTCAAGTTTTTTCACTGTGGAAATAAATTGTTTATTCTAAGTTTTGTAGTTATATGTGAAAGTTCTTATCTTATCAGTCTTATCAATGTTTTTAGTCTGTGTTCTTTTATTGTTTCCTTTCAAACTGATTTTGGATACAGACCTAGATTCCACATTGGCCTTGTGGAATCCAGATTAAAGTGATAGAAATCTGTATCTCTCTATTCTGGAGATGAGATTTTAGAGAGAATTGACATTTGGGGAATTTGGTCATAGATGCATAGTTAAATTGGGAATTTGGAATTGAGATTTTGGGAAGATTTGGGAAACAGTCCTAAAAGTTGCTTTCGCCAACAAGAAGGTTTTCTTTTGCCAGAACATCAAAGGTGTTGCTGAAGACTTGACATGGTGATTTTGAGCTCAGTTTAAATTAGAGGTGGTTTCAAACAAGTAGTTCAGGATTTTGTTTACATCATCAGATCTAAGTCCCTCACCATCTTAACAAAGCACATACTTGGGTTATACAGTTATTGCTGGATGGTCAAATTAAAAGGACTTGTTCAGTCATCCCTGATACTACAGGGCTGAGATGTACGTTGTAAAGGGTATTAAAGTTCCTACCTTCCTCACAGATAATCTTAGTTATACTGGAGAACTGCACGAGTGTCAAGTTAGCAAAATATCCCGAGGGTCTGTTTGTATCAAAGCCAATAATAGGGGCTGGAAGCAAATCAAATGAAGAAATGTCTGTCAACAAGGACACAAAGTGAAGTGAGGAACCCAATTTAAAGCTTTTCGTAGGCACTTCCTTATCTGTACAGGACGGCGAGAGAACCAAATATAAGGTAAATACGAAGAGATTCTGCAGGTGCTGGAAATCTTGAGTAATACTCTCAATTTGCTGGAGGAACTCAGCAAATCTTCTGCTCCTCTGTCTTTATGGTCTTATGGTCTAAGTCAAGCAGCATCTATGGAGGCAAGTGAACAGTCAACATTTCCAACTGAGACCCCTTTACCAGTTGTGCTTATTCTCCTCCAGCATTTTGTGTGTTTTGCTCGGGTGTAGGATATATATGGAGCCACTATGAATGGACGGGGCAGTTGCTGATTGGGAAATCATAAGGCAGAAGGAACAGTGGGATAAGGTTGTGCATTTAATGGAGGAGCAAAGGAAGGAGAATGAATTACAATAACTGATAGACAGAGCAGGGTCAGAACTATAGAAAGAGCACAAGAGAATGCATATTAAGGACTGAGGAGTCTTGTATGAAGGGTAATATAAGAATATTGTGGTTCCAGAGAGGAGACTAAACTTAGTGACTCGCTGGTAATGTGGACTACAAGGACAACAGGGAACTGATAGTGCTCTGAAAAGGATAAAGGGAAGTGTAACAATAGGGAACAATGTGGTTTAACCCAAGGTGAAGGGAATCATGTTTTTTCATTGTGATGGAACTAATTGTATCTGGGGTTATGGTTGAGCCATTACAACTGATGAATGCGCCAGCAACAGTGTCAACACTTCAATGCCCTGTGATCAAAAACACGTTTTCTCAGTGGATTCGGGAATTGGGGATAACAAAAGGGGTAATAAAAGGGTGAATGTTTAGTCTACTAGTCTATTCTCGCTATCTCGTGACTGTGTGGCTAGGGACAGGTCAAACACCATCTATAAATTCACTGGCGACTGATATATACCCCTAGGGTTCATTTTTTTCTGTGGACTGTCACTTTAAAAATGCTGAGAGAATGAGTCTGACTTTTGGACACTGTTGAATTTCTGCTGACTGCGGAGGTGCTTGGTTACTATGTTGAGAGAGGTGGAGTTATTTGATGGACAATGAATGTTTATGGTTTCTCGCGGCTTGTTTTGAATATACAAGGATGCAGAAAGACACAGGCTCAGAGTCGAGATGGATTTGGTCAATGGAAGACACCACTGAGTCGGTCGCTGGTTTAAACTTTCAGTAGCCCAAAAGGGATGAGTTGAGATCGATACAGAGTATTGATAAATGACTCTCACAAGTTTTCTGCAACTAGAAGAAGTCTGCAGGAAGAGAGGAGAGGAATGTTTGAAACAGAAGAAACCTAGTGACAAAGAGATCACTGTTTAGAGTCTCTCCAAGTAGCTCTTAAGGGGTGAGTTTGATTCCATTTGGATACAAAAGTGTGATTCTCACAAAGTTAATCCACAGGAGTGGGTTCTCTGGTGAGGGGAAAACCGTTGTGAATACCACGTGTGTGTTTACTCTTTGTCTGGGTGTGGTAGTTCACTGAAGAAGGCACCTCTGTGGCAAATCACTGTTGGAGGTATTTCGTATGTTATGGAACAGGCTATCACATTGCATGTGTTTGGGGTAACCTTGTGGAATCTACCGGTGTGTCGACCCTTGCCTGGGTGGCGGTTCCGTTGAAGAGGGTCCCCTTTGTGATAAACTTGTTACGTACCCATGGGTATCTTGTGCCTGTCACATGACCATGATGTAATTGAGTCTCTGCTGGGCATGATGTAATGGCCTTGTGATGGTGGAGTGACATAATTTTCCCGCCAGTGAGAGGTCATGTGATAGTATTTTTCAACAGGGTATAAAAGGAGAACCCCTCCCTGTGACGCAGGTCAGTTCATGGTTGAATTCGTCAGTGACTCCGTTCTGCTGTGTATTTGATGTTATGTCGCAATTTCGTTTTAAAAGTGGAGTTTTAATTTCTACTGTGAGAATCGTTGTGCCGGCAGTTCTGAAAATCGCTGCCAGTTAAAGTCCAATCGGAGAGTGAAGAATTATCAAAGTTCGGGAAGCTGAAGGATCGAGGAAAGTTGATGTCGGCGGTAAAACAGGTTTGACCTTATTTAATCTTCGTACAAGGAGTTAGTAACCTGTGTCTGAGATAGCTCCTGCTTTGCTAAAAGAGCAGAAAGAGTTGGATGCAACGTTTCGCTAAGGAAAGGTCAGTGCCTTTAAGCCATTTTATTTCCTACATCTTAAATCCTTTGGGGCAAGGCATACTTCGGCTGGGATCAGCAGTAACACCACGAAAGAGGATTTATTACTTCAAGGAAAGTCTCTCCTAACTGACTGTGTAAATCATTTTGGACTTTTTGCAATACTACTTTAAAGAACTGAGTTTGCATTTCTCGCTTTAAGAACTGTTTGAGCTGCCGTATAGCAGTCCACTTCCGGTTAAGTTAGTCGTTTGTTTACTTTTGGGTTTTTTTAAAGCGGTGTTTAATAAATGTTTTATTGTTTTAAAAAACCTGTCTCAATTATATATTCATTGTTGCTGGATCATAACAATTGGGGGCTCGTGGGATATGTACCATTTTTGAGTTTAAGTGCTTGTTTAATATTTGGTCAGTGTTGTGGAAAAGGGAAATACCCAATTCTTTTGTTTGATTGGCTTGTGAGTGGGGTTCGGCAACAGTGAATATTGACAACTTCCTGGAATCGCCAGATCCGGTGTAATTATCGAAGGCGAAAAAGAGTGATGTATCTGAGATTTCTAGTAGGTTAGAACTTAAAGGTATTTTGAAGACTACAACGAAGCCTGTAATTCAGAGAAAAATCGCGTCACACTATGTAGATTCGGGTGATTTTGATGAATCGATTTTAGATTTGTTTGCAATAAGTACTCTAGAGATGCAGTTATAAATTGAACAAATGAAGTTAGAGCAAAGTAAAGCAGACTTGGAGCATTGTAGGTTAGAAGCTGAAAATAAGAAGAGGGAATTTGAGTTTGCGATGGCAGAATTAAGGTCCGAGAATCAGTCTTCTGGTTCTAGAAAAATGTTTGTTGTTAGTCAGGAAATTAAATTGGTCCCTCCATTTAGTGAAATAGAAGTAGAGATATATTTTCAACACTTTGAAACTATTGCTCTGATTTCAGAGTGGCCGAAAGAGAAATGGTCAGTGTTGTTACAGAGTGTAATTAAGGGCAAAGCACAACAAGTTTATACAGCTTTAACTGCTGAGCAAGCACTTGATTATGATACTGTGAAACTGCACATATTAAAGGTGTATGAGTTAGTTCCAGAAGCATATAGAGAAAGATTCAGAAATTTGAAGAAATTTGTGGAGAAAACTTATGTGGAATTCGCCTATGATAAAGCTGTGTGTTTTGAGAGATGGGTTTCCTCTAAAAATGTAAATAGGGACTATCATAAATTGAAAGAGCTGATTTTAATGGAAGAATTTAAAAGGAGCATCCCTGTTGATGCTCCTTTTGAGAGAGACACTGCTACATTGCAGGACTCTGCTAAATTATCTGATGAGAATGCTTTAATCCGCAAGAATAAATTTCCTCGGGGCAGAATCTCTAAAAGGAAAAATAACACAGAGAATTAAGGTAAACCAGAAATTAAATCACAAGTTAGTGAGAAAGGTAAGGAGGAAGGAAAACCTATGAAGGAAAGACAGTTTGGTCCCATTTGTAATTATTTTAAGAAACCTGGTCACGTAATAGCTAACTGTTTCGGAATGAAAAAGGAGAAGGAAGCAGTCCCAGTTGCTTGTGTGCAACATATTGAAACACCTGTAAATCCACAGGGTTTGATAAACACAAATGAAGCTTTGTTAGAGTCTGACCATGTTAAGAAGGGATATGATCATTTTATAACTGAAGGATTTGTATCCTTAAAAGGGGGATCCCTCCGGTGCCAATAAAAATCCTTAGGGATACTGGAGCTTCTCAATCACTGATGTTAGACAGTGTGTTAAAGTTTAATGATGAGTCTGACACTGGTTAGGTAAATTATATACGAGGTGTTGGGAGGGCCCTTATGCCTGTACATCTACATGAAGTAAATTTAAAGTCAGGGTTAGTTACAGGACTTGTTAAAGTAAGACTATAACCTAGCTTACCTGTAAAGGATGTTTCTTTATTGTTAGGTAATGACTTGGCAGGCAGACAAGTTTTTTCTGAAGTGCATTTGACAATAAAGTCAGAGGAACTATGAATGGATTCTAACACAGATTCCTCCTGTGTTGTAACTCGAGCTATGGCTAAAAAGTTTGATGTGCAGAATGAGGTTGTTACCCATGACTGTTCAACTCAGGATTCGAGTTTTGAGGATGTGTCAGAAACTTTCTTACCTTCATTGTTTGAACAAGATTCTGGGAGTAAGTCTGATCATGAGTATTTGTCTCTGACTCGGAAGGAGATGATAGCAGAGCAGAGTAGAGACCCTGAGATTATCAAATTAAAAGAACAAGCTCTTCCAGATAGTGAAATTGATAAGGTGCCAGTAGGATATTATTTTGAGAAAGGAGTATTGATGAGGAAGTGGAGATCACCTACAATTCCTGCAAATGATGAAAAGAATATTGTTCACCAGGTAGTTGTTCCTAAAGTTTATCGAAATGAGGTTTTAACTTTAACCCATAGTGTGCCCTTGGGTGGACATCAAGGGGTAAGGAAAACTGTGGACAAGATTTTTACTGACCTGGTTTGAGAAAGGGTGTGGCGACGTTTTGCAGAATGTGGCATACTTGTCAAATTGTGGGTAAACCTAACCAAGTTACTCCAGTGGCTCCACTGTGACCTATTCCAGCATTCGGTGAACCATTTTCCAAAATTATTATAGATTGTGTAGGTCCATTACCAAAAACAAAAACTGGTTATCAGTACTTGCTGACTATTATGTGCACTGCACCTAGGTTTCCAGAGGCAGTACCACTTAGAAATATAATGACTAAAACTGTAAAAAAGGCTCTTATAAAATTCTTTACTTATTTTGGGTTGCCTAAGGAAATACAATCTGATCAAGGTAGTAATTTTATGTCTGGATTGTTTCAACAAATAGTTTATAAATTGGGAGCTTGGGAGCTAAGCAGATTACTTCATCTGCATACCATCCAGAATCGCAAGGTGCCTTGGAGAGGTTTCATTCTACCCTCAAGACTATGATTAGGACGTATTGTGTGGAAAATTAAAGTGATTGGAATGAGGGTATACACTTACTTCTATTTGAGGTAAGGGGTCCAGGAATCATTAGGTTTCAGTCCATTTGAACTTGTATTTGGGCATAGAGTTTGGCTTTATTAAAAGAACAATGGATTAATGAAGAGGTACACACTAATTTGCTTGACTATGTTTTAAAATTTAAAGACAGATTACATAAAGCTTGTAGCTTAGCCAGGGAAAATTTAAAATTGGTTCAGGAGAAAATGAAAACCTGGTATGATAAAGAAGCTAGGATGAGGACATTTAAGCCTGGAGGTGAGAAGGTGCTGGTTCTTCTCCCAGTGCAGACAAATCCTTTACAAGCTAAATTTCATGGTCCTTATGTCAGAGGGGGCCGGTTGCGGTAAGACTCAAGTGCAGACCAATGAATGTTCTTTTACCAGGATTTTATTAGCGGCCGCAGGGGCAACAGTCTTTCAACACCAGGAGGCAGGCTCGAAGCCAGAATGGCAGGCGGCGGTCTTACCCGGGAAAGGCTGTCCAGCGAGGGCGGACGATTATGGGTGCTTCAGGCAAGAATCAGGTTCCAAACAGGCAGGATCCAGAAACACAGAATTCAACAATTTCCGTTGGCAATAGTCGCTATAGCAGGCTAGAACGACTCAGTTCAGGACTGGGATGAACAGGCAGAGAGTGTGAGTCGAGGCAGGGTTTAAATGGACCGGGTAATGAGCGAGAACAGAAACAGGTGGGTGCTATTGAGGAGATAAGTGGGTAATTGGTGAGAGTCCAATTAGGGAAGGGGCTGGTTCAAAGCCCACATGGCCAGGTGAAAGAAGGTAGAATTTAAGGGCTGTTGTGGTCCAGAGCTATCAGCAGAGCCCCTTTGACCCAGTGTTCAGGCCGGATCCTTAACACCTTATGAAATTGTGTCTAAAATTAATGATGTGGATTACGTGATAAAAACTCTAGATTGTAGAAGGACAACTCAACTTTGCCATATAAATATGATAAAACCGTATTATGAGAAACAATCTGATACTGTGACTGTTGTGGTCAATAATAATGAGTCTGATCTCACTAGGAACATAATGGATGATTCATTTGAATCTCATTCTAAACCCAACATTGTTTCTGTCAGGTTACCAAACTCAACCATTCTGGAAAATATTGATTTTCTGGCTATAATTAGCACATTTACAGCCAGAGCAGAAACAGCAAATGAAACAATTAATTTTTAAATATATGGGTTTATTTCCAGACATCCCTAGAAGAACCACAGTAGCTTCACATGATGTAGATGTTGTAGATGCCAAACCCATAAAGCAACATCCATATAGGATGAACGTGGAAAAATGTGAACTTGCTGAGAAAGAAGTTAAATATATGCTAGAGAATAATATTATTCGACCTTCTAACTCGAATTAGAGTTCACCTTGTGTTATGGTGCCTAAGTCAGATGGTAGTATTCAGTTTTGTACGGACTACAGGAAGGTGAATGCTGTAACAAAAACAGATGCATATCCAATTCCTAGAGTAGATGATTGTGTAGATAAAGTTGGAAAAGCAAAGTTCCTTACAAAGATTGATTTATTGAAAAGGTACTGGTGTGTTCCATTAATGGATAGAGGTAGAGAGATTTCTGCATTTGTCACTCCATCTGGGTTATATGAGTATAATGTTCTTCCATTTGGAATGAAGAATGCCCCAGGTACTTTCCAGCGGATGATTAACTCTGTGATTCAGGGATTGAAAGATACTGATGCTTATATTGACAATTTAGTTACAGGAAATGATACTTGGGAAGCACACATTATTGCGGTGGAGAAATTATTTGAGGCTTTCGAAAGCTAACTTAACTATTAACTTAGCTAAAAGTGAATTCGGACATGCCACTGTGACTTACCTTGGTTATATTGTGGGTCAAGGTAAGGTAGCTCCTGTTCAGGCAAAAGTTCGGGCAATTTTAGAGATCCCCACTCCAACTGGGAAAAAAACTTTCAGAAGATTCTTGGGAATGGTAGGATATTACCAGAAATTTTGTAAGAATTTTGCTAATATTGGACTTTCATTAACTAACCTCTTGAAGAAGAATGAAAAGTTTGTGTGGACAGTGCTTTGTCAGGAAGCATTTGAGAAATTGAAAACTATGATATGTCAACAACCTGTGCTCAAGGCACCTGACTTTGAAAAACCTTTTTCATTAGCTGTAGATGCTAGTGATGAGGCTGCGGGAGCAGTATTAATGCAAAGGAATGAGAGTGATGAGGTTGATCATCCGGTAGCTTACTTTTCTAAGAAATTTAATGAGCATCAAAGAAACTATTTGGCAATAGAAAAGGAATTGTTATCTCTTGTTTTGGCCTTAGAACATTTTGATGTGTATTTTGGTACAACTCAAAAGCCACTCATAGTCTACACTGATCATAATCCGTTAGTGTTTCTGAGTAAGATTAAAAACAAAAATAAAGGGTTATTAAACTGGAGTTTAATGTTACAGGAGTATAATATTCTGATAACTCATATTAAAGGCAAAGATAATGTGCTTGCTAATTGTCTATCTCAATGTTGAATGTACAATGTAATTTTTTTTATTTTATGGAGTGATATTTTAACATTTGTAACACTCCTGTGTAGTAAGTTGTAAGATGCTGTATGATGATACTATGTATATTGTATGTGTTGTAAATTTTATACATTTATATTCTTTTTCTTGTAAATAATTAATTGTTAAAATTTTGTTCATGGCAGATCAAAATTTTTTTTGGAGGGAGGTGTTACATACCTGTGGGTACCTTGTGCCTGTCACATGACCATGATGTAATTGAGGCTGTGCTGGGCATGATGTAATGGCCTTGTGATGGTGGAGTGACGTAATTTTCCTGCCAGTAAGAGGTCATGTGATAGTTTTTTTCAACAGGGTATAAAAGGAGAACCCCTCCCTGTGACGCAGGTCAGTTTGTGGTTGAATTCATCAGTGACTCCGTTCTGCTGTGTATTTGATGTTATGATGCAGTTTTGTTTTAAAAGTGGAGTTTTAATTTCTACTGTGAGAATCGTTGTGCCGGCAGTTCTGAAAATCGCTGCCAGTTAAAGTCCAGTTGGAGAGTGAAGAATTATCAAAGTTCGGGAAGCTGAAGGATCGAGGAAAGTTGATGTCGACGGTAAAACAGGTTCGACCTTATTTAATCTTCGTACAAGGAGTTAGTAACCTGTGTCTGAGATAGCTCCTGCTTTGCTAAAAGAGCAGAAAGAGTTGGATGCAGAGTTTCACCAAGGAAAGGTCAGTGCCTTTAAGCCATTTTATTTCCTACATCGTAAATCCTTTGGGGCAAGGCATACTTCAGCTGGGATCAGCAGTAACGTCACGAAAGAGGATTTATTACTTCAAGGAAAGTCTCTCCTAACTGACTGTGTAAATCATTTTGGACTTTTTGCAATACTACTTTAAAGAACTGAGTTTGCATTTCTCGCTTTAAGAACTGTTTGAGCTGCTGTATAGCAGTCTACTTCCGGTTAAGTTAGTCATTTGTTTATTTTGGGGTTTTTTTTTAGCAGTGTTTAATAAATGCTTTATTTGTTATTAAAAAAAAACCTGTCTCGATTATATATTCATTATTGCTGGATCTTAACAAACTACTGTTGGTGATATTTTGTGTGAGCATTTAGAGTACAGTGGGAAGATCAACGACACCATTTGTTTGGATTACAAATTTCTCTCCCTCACTTCAAATCCTGTGGACTGAACTGACTTTCCTTGCCACCCCATGTATCACTTACCACCTAAGCTTGAAAAAGTTTGGGGATTTATATATTTATCCCTATATATGCATAACATCTTTAACTCTTGATTTACCTCGTTTAAGTTACTATATGACGTAGTTACTAATAAAACAGTGTTTTGTTAACAGACTCCAGGTGTATTCTGTTGCTGCTGATACTTTTACAGGTTTACATGTACGTGACAGCGACACAATTGTTGGCAAAATCACATAGAGAAATGAGGAGGTGTACAAGAGTGAGATAGGTCAGCTGGTTGAGCAGGCAACCGTCCTCAACATCAAGGACATCAAGAAAATCAGTAAGGATCATCACCATCTGAGGCCTCACCTTGAGTATTGTGAACAGTTTTGGGCCCCTCATCTTAGAAAAGATGTGCTGGCATTGGAGAGGGTCCAGAGGAGGTTCACAAAGATGATTCATATGAGGAACATTTAATGGCTCTGGGTCTGTACTCACTGGAATTCAGAAGTATGAGGGAGGATTTTATTGAAACCCTTTGAATGTTGAAAGGCCTAGACAGAGTAGATGTGAAAAGGATGTTTCCCATGGTGGGAGAGTCTAGGACAAGAGGGCACAGCCTCAGGATAGAGGGGTGCTCTTTCAAAACAGAGATGCAGAGAAATTTCTTTAACCAAAGAATGGTAAATTTGTGAAATTTGTTGCCACATGCAGCTGTGGAGGCCAGGTCATTGGGTGTGTTCAAGGCAGAGATTGATAGGCTCTTGATTGGACATGGTATCAAAGGTTACAGGGAGAAGGCCAGGAATTGGGGTTGAGGAGGAGATAGAAAAAAGGATCAGCCAAGACTGAATGGTGGAGAAGACTCAATTGGCTAGATGGCCTAATTCTCCTCTTACGTCTTGTGCCCTCTTCTCATTACAACCATTGGGCTGGAGGTACAGGAACCTTAAGATCTATGCTCAATGTTTTAGGAACAACTTCTGTCAGATTTCCAAATGGTTGGTGAATGCAATGTGCTTACCGTATTCCCCTTTTGCATTACTTCTGTTTTTACAATTTAGTAATTTTTATGTCTTGCACTGTACTGCTTCCACAAACCAACAGATTTTAAGACATATGTCAGTGATAATAAACTGATTCAGAGGTTCTGGATTTGACCATATATATTATGAATAGTTTGATGTGCATGGACAAAACCTTGAATATCCAGCAGGGAGCAGGGTACAAAGATCCAACTCTAAAGTAATAAAATTCTAGAGGAGGTGTTTTCATTAATCCCAGGGGGAGAATCATCAGTCAGTTTTAGCCCAGTTATCGAGAAACCATCAGGTAATGATGGCCATGGTTCTGTGGGATCACACTCAAGTGAATATTAAGCAGGGCAGTGAGTCCCTCTAGTGATACAGTGATTATACCAGGCATTTTAGGAATGTAGCTGGATCATTATTAACTGTACGCAGGAGGACACAGTGCAAGGAAGAATTGGAGTGAAAAGGCATTGCCGAGAGTTTCTTTCAGGACTCAGGATCCTTCATCATCTTCAAATCTAGCAGAAAATTTACTTTCCCACACCCACAATTAATTGAGACCACACCGGAATTTAAGGGTAGTGAGACCCAACACCATGCAAAGGGGGTGGGACTAGTGTTAGAAGATACAGGGGAATCTGTTACTTTGGGACCAGAAGATCAACATGTTCAGCTAGTTTTTAATCCCACTGAAATAATGGTGCCTGAAAGGTGCCCACCCATCACAAACAGTTATTCACTCATCTTCTTGGCAAAGTTTAAACCAGTCAAAAATAGAAGGAAAAGAAAATTATTGGGAGCAGGTTGTACAACAGGGGCAGGGGCAGTAAATACTTTAGATAAAAGAGAATTTGCAAACCAGATACAGTCTCTCCAGCAGAAATTATGGAATATTTCCATAGAAAGTTATCAAATAGGGTGTAACCAGATGGGTCAGGGTGCATCCCAGGTGACCCTGGGTGTAGTTAAGTTTCTGATGCCCCTTCTGGTAGAACAAGCCTGATTATTAACCATATAGACATCACTTCTAAGGCTGAGAAATGTGCTGCGAATGCTTGTTGGGTACTGGCCATGAGGGGCTGGGGGGGCATAAATTTATTACAACTTGATGCACATCAAGTAAAAAGTGGGCTATCAGACAAACAACTAAAAAAATAGTTTGGAGAAAAGGCACATGTATGTCACCTTAGAAATCTTGCACTGACCAAGAGATTTGGGTAACACACACAAAATGCTGGAGGAACTCAGCAGGACAGGCAGCATCTATGGAAAAGAGTATAGTCGATGTTGCGGGCCAAGATGTTTCAGGACTGGGAAAAAAAGACGAGGAGTCATTGTAAGAGAGTGGGGACAGGGGAGGAACAACCACAGGGTGATAGGTGAAACTGGGAGGGTGGGGAAGGTGTGAAGTAAAGAGTTGAAAGAGATTCAGGGCTGGAGAAAGGGGAAACTGAAATGAGAGTACAGAGGGGCATGTAAGAAAGAAAAAGGGGGAGGAGCACCAGAGGGAGGTGATAAGGTGGGAGAGGGAAAAAATGGAAAAGGGAATGGTGAAGGGTGGGGAATGGGGTATTACTGGAAGTTTGAGAAATGGATGTTCATGCCATCAGGTTGGAGGCTACCCAAACGAAATATAAGGCGTTGCTCCTCCAACCTGAGTGTGGCCTCTTCACAGCAGTAGAGGTGGCCATGGGCTGACATATCGGAATAGGAAGTAGAAGTAAAATGGGTGGCCACTGAGAGATCCCATTTTTTCTGGTGAATGGAACGTAGGTGCGTGGTGAGACGGTCTCCCAATCTGTGGCAGGAGGCCACACCAGGAGCATTGGATACAGTAGGTGTCCCCTCACCTGGAAGGATTTTTTGGGCCCCTGAATGGTGGTGAGGGAGGAGGTGTAGGGGCAGGTGTGGCACTTGTTCTGCTTGTAAGTATCAATGCCAGGAAAGAAATCGGAGGGGAGGGACGAATGGGGTTGTGTCGGGAATGATCCCTGCGGAAAGTAGAAAGTGGGGCGGGAGGGCAGAGAAAGATGTGCTCGGTTGTGGGATCACGTTGGAGTTGGCAGAAGTTACGGAGAATTATGTGACTGGACGTGGAGGCTGGTGGGGTGGTAGGTGTGGACAAGAGGAACCCTATCCTTGGAGGGGTGGCAGGAGGATGGGGTGAGGGCAGATGTGCACGGAATGGAAGAGATGTGGATGAGGGCAGTGTTGATTGTGGAGGAAGGGAAGCCCCTTTCTTTGAAGAATATCCGGTGCTCCTGGTGTGGTGTCCTTTATATCAGAGAGAGCTGACATAGATTGGGAGACTACTGCTCTGTAAACTGTCCAGAAAAAGCAGGATCACCCAGTGGCCACCCATTTTAATTCCACTCCCCATTCCAACACGTCAGTCTGTAGCCTCCTCTACTGACGTGATGGGGACGCACTCAGTTTGGAGGAGCAACATCCAGCCCACTATTGAATGGTGGAGCAGACTCAATGGGCTGAATGGCCTACTTCTGCTCCTATACCTTATGGTCTTGTATTCCGTCTGGATAGCCTCCAACCTCATGGCATGAAAATCAATTTCTCGAACTTCCAATAATAAACCTGCTCCCCCACTTAAACATTCCCCAATCCCCTTTCCCTCTCTCACCTTATCTCCCTTCCTGCCCATCGCCTCCCTCTGGTTCTCCTCCCCCTTCTCTTTCTTCCATGGCCTCTGTCCTCTCCAATTAGATTCCCCCTTCCCCAGCCCTGTATTTCTTTCACCAATCAACTTCCCAGCTCTTTACTTCACCCCTCATCCCCACCCCCCCCCATTTCACCTATCACCTTATGGTTCTTACTCCCCTCCCCCCATATCTTTTGTTTTTCTCTAGTCTTGATGAACGGTCTTGGCCCGAAACGTCAGCTGTACTCTTTTTGTCACAACTATGAATTTGGCAGCGCAGTAGATACGGCAATTACACTCGTGAATTTGCACATGTCAGCTAATCATTATTTAATTGTGATAGTATTTAACTCCATTCATTATGCCATAGTACTTATTGAGACTTGGACACAGCACATCAACACTTTGCTGCTTGTTTGCATTCAGCCTTGCCTGAGAAATTGGACTACCAAGTCAACTGACTGTGAAGACTGTGTATTTGGTTCTTCTTTTCAGCCGCAGTTAACAGCCCTGTTTGGCCTAGTATTTATTGTTTTCTTTTCCCTGTAACACTGTTCACTTGGGCCATGTTCACACCTGGTGATGCTTTTCTATAGATGCTGTCTGGTCTGCTGAGTTCCTCCAGCATTCTGTGTGTGCTGCTCGGATTTACAGAATCTGGAGATTTTCTCGTTTGTGATGGGAGTATTGGGTATGTGTTCCAACAGATGGAAACAATTTAATGTTCTCTTTGAAAAATGTGCATAAAATGTGAACGTACTTGGATGTTTTAAAGTAAACCACCAACATATTATTTGTTACTAATTGTATTGGGAAATGGAACAGAATTATTGAGATGTCACCAAAGGAAAGTTGACTAGACTTGAATAGAATGCGCGACAGACAACAACTCATAGATTGTGGTTGCAGTCTTATGAAATAATTTGTAATCTATTTTGCCTGTGTGTAATTAGTCTTTCTTGCAATATGTACTTGTGGGACAGATGTACTGTATAGCAATAGCAACTCCAAGTTATACCTAGGGATAGAAACTTTGAAAGGGCACAGTGTAACCAATAGTAAATGTGGTAACGAAAGAAAACCTCATGGTTCAACACACTGATATGGATCAATATTTGTGACAGTATGCTGTTACTGAGTTGCCACCAATTTCACACTCAACTGAAGACTGGAGACAAGATGGGGAAAAGGCAAAGGAAATGGTCCCTCAACAGACAAAACACCCTAAGAAAAGCAAATGAGGTATTGCATGACACAGATCTTTGGAGTCAGTTTTGGACCTGGAGGTCTAATGTTCAAGTACATACATGGATGAGGAGGGTATCACATGCTGCTGTAATATCAATTTTAAATACTTTGATCAATGCAATTGTTATACCCTGGTTTAAGATCATGATTTATTTGATTAATACAGTTATGCTGTTGGGTATTTTCTGCAGATTTTCTCAAACTGCTATTTCTCAAAGTGTTATTTTAATTACATTATATAATAGAGTACTTTTTGCTGTTTAAAGTAATGATTCAGTTGATAAATTAGGCTTGTTGAATTAGCCAATAGGATTTGTATTGCTGACATTTTTTATAGAAAGGGCGCAGGAAAAGAACGGGATTCCCATCTTCGAGAGAGAGGGTGGAATTGAAGGAGAATGGAAATGGATAATGAACATCTGAGAGGAACGTGATGGGGGGGTGGATGGGATGTTCACAAAGGGCATAAATTGTGTTAGGAAATTCCAATGCAGACAATGATCTCACAGAGTATGTTCAGAAAACTTTTAGTTAGGCACCCGACATTGAAGAACATTCAACATTTTTTTTCCTTGTTTCCTGGGACCGTTCTTCAGCACAAAGCCATTTCCATGTTGTGAGTAAATGAAGGAAAGTAGATTGATTATGCAACAATGAGCTCTAACAATTACTTGCATGATATTAAAGGTTTTGACTTGAGTTCATGATTGTACATTTAATATCAGAGAACTGTATAATATACACCCTGAAATTCTTCTTCTTTGCAACCATCCATGAAAACAGGAGTGCCTCAAAGAATAAATGACAGTTAAACGTTAGAACCCCAAAGCCTCCCCAGCTCCCCCCTCCCATGTATAAGCAGCAACATTCCCCCCTCCCCCACCAGCAAAATAAAGGCATCGGCATTCACTCAATGTGCAGCAGAGCATCAATAAGGACGCAGACTTGCAGCACCCCAAAGATTGCTCATTCACCCCAGTAGTGCGACATACCACAGGCTCTCTCTCTCTCTCCCTGATGAGGTAACAAGAAGTACAGCGAGAGGGGAGACAGAACAAAACAACTCAATGATTTATCACGTTAAAAGTCCTTTGCATCACTTTCTCCAAGCTCTGTGCTCAATAACTTGGGTCTCTGGGCACGCAGCCAGCAGCCAGCTTGCCTCTTTCGATCTTCTGTGTAATCCCACGACACAACGATTTCTTGCAGAGGCAACAACCTCAAGTCCGTCACCTCCAGAGCTATGAAATCCCCAAACTCCAAAGGCGACATAATCTTCTAAGCCATGGCCTTGATAAATGGAGTAAGAACCAGTCGTGAGGGACCCCAAGAGAGGGGAGAGGGGCAAGAGAGGGGAGAGGGGGGAAGAGAGGGGAGGGGGAAGAGAGGGTGAGGGGGAGAGAGGGGAGATGGGGGAGAGAGGGGAGGGGGAAGAGAGGGGAGAGGGGGAAGAGAGGGGAGAGGGGGGAAGAGAGGTGGAGGGGGGAAGAGGGGGGAGAGGGAGAGGGGGGAAGAGAGGGGAGGGGGGGGAGAGGGGGGAAGAGAGGGGAGGGGGGAGAGGGGGAAGAGAGGGGAGGGGGGGGGAGAGGGGGGAGGGGGAGAGAGGGGAGAGGGGGAAGAGAGGGGGAGGGGGAGAGAGGAGAGGGGAGAGGGGAGGGGGAAGGGAGGACAGGGGGAGAGGGAGAGGGGGGATGAGAGGGGAGGGGAGAGAGGGGGGAAGAGAGGGGAGGGGGGGAAGAGTGGGGAGAGGGGAAGAGTGGGGAGAGGGGGGAAGAGAGGGGGGAGGGGGGTGAGGGGAGAGGGGGTAGAGATGGGAGAGGGGGGAAGAGAGGGGAGAGGGGGAAGAGAGGGGCGAGGGGGGGAAGAGAGGGGTGGGGGAGAGGGGAGGGGGGGGAGAGAGGGGAGGGGGAAGAGAGGGGAGGGGGGAAGGGAGGGGAGAGGGGGGGAGAGGGGGAAGAGAGGGGAGAGGGGGGATGAGAGGGGAGGGGAGAGAGGGGAGAGGGGGGAGAGAGGGGAGAGGAGAGGGGGGGGGAGAGAGGGGAGAGGGGAGAGGGGGAAGAGAGGTGAGAGGGTAGAGGGGGAAGAGAGGGGAGGGGGAGAGAGGGGAGAGGGGGAAGAGAGGGGAGAGGGGAGAGGGGGAAGAGAGGGGAGGGGGAGAGAGGGGAGAGGGGGGAAGAGAGGGAAGGGTGGAAGAGTGGGGAGAGGGGGGAAGAGAGGGGGAAGAGAGGGGAGCGGGGAGAGAGGGGAAGAGAGGGGAGGGGGGGAAGAGAGGGGAGCGGGGGGAAGGAGGAGGGGAGAGGGGGGGAAGGAAGGGGGGGAAGACGAGAGGGGGAGAGAGAGAGGGGGGGAAGAGGGGAGGGGGAAGAGAGGGGAGGGGGGAAGAGAGGGGAGGGAGGAGAGGGGAAGAGAGGGGGAAGAGGGGAGAGGGGGAGAGAGGGGAGAGGTGGAAGAGAGGGGAGAGGAGGGGAAGAGAGGGGAGAGGGGGGAAGAAAGGAGGGGGGGAAGAAAGGAGAGGGGGGGAAGAAAGGAGAGGGGGGAAGAATGGAGAGGGGGGAAGAAAGGAGAGGGGGGGAAGAAAGGAGAGGGGGAGAAGAGGGGGGAAGAGAGGGGGGGAAGAAAGGAGAGGGGGAAGAGGAGAGGGGGAGAGAGGGGAAGAGAGGGGAGGGGAGGGGGGAGGGGAGCGGGGGGAAGAGAGGGGAGAGGGGGAAGAGGGGAGAGGGGAGAGGGGGGGAAGAGAGGGGAGAGGGGGGGGGAAGAGAGGGGTAGGGGGAAGAGAGGGGAGAGGAGGGGAAGAGAGGGGTAGAGGGGGAAGAGGGGAGAGGGGGGAAGAAAGGTGGGGAAGAAAGGAGAGGGGGAAGAAAGGAGAGGGGGAAGAATGGAGAGGGGGTGAAGAAAGGAGGGGGTGAAGAGGGGGGAAGAGAGGGGGAAGAAAGGAGAGGGGGGGAAGAGAGGGGAGAGGGGGAGAGAGGGGAAGAGAGGGGAGGGGGGGAAGAGGAGGGGAGCGGGGGGAAGAGGGGGAGAGGGGGGAAGAGGGGAGAGGGGAGAGGGGGAAGAGAGGGGAGAGGAGGGGAAGAGAGGGTGGGGGGGAAGGGAGAGGGGGGAAGAAAGGAGGGGGGAAGAAAACGAGAGGGGGGAAGAAAGGAGAGGGGGAAGAATGGAGAGGGGGAAGAAAGGAGAGGGGGGGAGGGGGAAGAGGGGGAGAGGGGGGGGAAGAGAGGGGGGAAAGGGGAAGGGGAGAGGGGGGGAAGAGGGAGAGGGGAGAGGGGAGGGGGAGAGAGGGGAAGAGGGGGAGGGGGGAAGAGAGGGGAGTGGGGGAAGAGAGGGGGAAGGGGGGAAGAGAGGGGAGAGGGGGGAGAGGGGAAGAGGGGGAGAGAGGGGAGAGGAGGGGGAGGGAAGAGTGGGGAGAGGGGGGAAGAGAGGGGAGGGGGGAAGAGAGGGGAGGGGGGAAGAGGGGAGGAAGAGAGGGGGGAAGAGAGGGGAGGGGAGGAGGGGAGAGAGGGGAAATGGGGGAGAGAGGGAGGGGGGAGAGGGGGAGGGGGAGAGAGGGGGAGGGGGGAGCTGGGGCGAGGGGGCGAAGTGATTGAGAGGGGTGGAAGATGGGGTGAGGGGGAGAGTGGGGAGGAGATGAGTGGGGAAGATGAGGGGAGGGGGGAGAGAGGGTGGAGAGGGGGTGAGAGAGGGTAGAGGGGAGGGGGGAAGAGAGGGGAGTGGGGGATGAGAGGGGGGTGAGGGGGGAGAGGGGAGGGGGAGGGAAGAGAGGGCGAGGGGAGAGAGGGGGGGGGAGAGGGGAGGGGGGAGAGGGGGGAGGGGGAGAGGGAGAGGGGGGAAGAGAGGGGAGGGGGAGAGAGGGGGAGGGGTGGGGGGAAGGGAGGAGAGTGGGGGGAGAGGGGGAGGGGGATGAGAGGGGAGAGGGAGGGGTTGGAGATGAGGGGGGAGAGGGGGAAGAGAGGGGATGGGGGAAGAGAGGGGGGAAGGGGGGGGAAGAGAGGGGAGAGGGG